>NC_048580.1:47672127-47972127 GCF_013265735.2 Oncorhynchus mykiss
CCCTGTCGACATCTCTACCCATACATACCCTGTAGACATCTCTAACCATACATACCCTGTCAATATCTCTACCCATACATACCCTGTTGACATCTCTACCTATACATACCCTGTAGACATTTCTACCCATACATACCCTGTCGACATCCCTACCTATACATACCCTGTAGACATTTCTACCCATACATACCCTGTTGACATCTCTACCTATACATACCCTGTAGACATTTCTACCCATACATACCCTGTCGACATCTCTACCTATACATACCCTGTAGACATTTCTACCCATACATGCCCTGTCGACATCCCTACCTATACATACCCTGTAGACATTTCTACCCATACATACCCTGTCAAGATCTCTACCTATACATACCCTGTAGACATTTCTACCCATACATACCCTGTCGACATCTCTACCTATACATACCCTGTAGACATTTCTACCCATACATACCCTGTAGACATTTCTACCCATACATACCCTGTCGACATCTCTACCCATACATACCCTGTCGATATCTCTACACATACATACCCTGTCGACATCTACCCATACATACCCTGTCGACATCTCTACCTATACATACCCTGTAGACATTTCTACCCATACATACCCTGTCGACATCTCTACCTATACATACCCTGTAGACAGTTCTACCCATACATACCCTGTCGACATCTCTACCTATACATACCCTGTAGACATTTCTACCCATACATACCCTGTCGAAATCTCTACCTATACATACCCTGTCGACATCTCTACCTATACATACCCTGTCGACATCTCTACCCATACATATCCTGCCGACATCTCTACCCATACATACCCTATAAACATCTCTACCTATACATACCCTGTAGACATCTCTACCTATACATACCCTGTAGACATCTCTACCTATACATACCCTGTAGACATCTCTACCTATACATACCCTGTAGACATCTCTACCTATGCATACCCTGTAGACATCTCTAACTATACATACCCTGTAGACATCTCTACCCATACATACCCTGTAGACATGCCTTCCTTCTTTTAGTTTTCCTTCCTACCATTTTTCACTGGCTGTCTGTCTGCAGCGTTACCCTCGCTCTGTCTCCCTCTGTCTCACTGGCTGTCTGTCTGCAGTGTTACCCTCGCTCTGTCTCACTTGCTGTCTGTCTGCAGTGCTACCCTCGCTCTGTCTCCCTCTGTCTCACTTGCTGTCTGTCTGCAGTGTTACCCTCGCTCTGTCTCCCTCTGTCTCACTGGCTGGCTGTCTGTCTGCAGTGTTACCCTCGCTCTGTCTCCCTCTGTCTCACTGGCTGGCTGTCTGCAGCGTTACCCTCGCTCTGTCTCCCTCTATCTCACTGGCTGTCTGTCTGCAGCGTTACCCTCGCTCTGTCTCCCTCTGTCTCACTGGCTGTCTGTCTGCAGCGTTACCCTCGCTCTGTCTCCCTGTCAAACTGGCTGTCTGTCTGCAGCGTTACCCTCGCTCTGTCTCCCTCTGTCAAACTGGCTGTCTGTCTGCAGCGTTACCCTCGCTCTGTCTCCCTCAGTCAAACTGGCTGTCTGTCTGCAGCGTTATTCTCGCTCTGTCTCCCTCTGTCAAACTGGCTGTCTGTCTGCAGCGTTACCCTCGCTCTGTCTCCCTCTGTCTCACTGGCTGTCTGTCTGCAGCGTTACCCTCGCTCTGTCTCCCTGTCAAACTGGCTGTCTGTCTGCAGCGTTACCCTCGCTCTGTCTCCCTCTGTCAAACTGGCTGTCTGTCTGCAGCGTTACCCTCGCTCTGTCTCCCTCTGTCAAACTGGCTGTCTGTCTGCAGCGTTACCCTCGCTCTGTCTCCCTGTCAAACTGGCTGTCTGTCTGCAGCGTTACCCTCGCTCTGTCTCCCTCTGTCAAACTGGCTGTCTGTCTGCAGCGTTACCCTCGCTCTGTCTCCCTCAGTCAAACTGGCTGTCTGTCTGCAGCGTTACTCTCGCTCTGTCTCCCTCTGTCAAACTGGCTGTCTGTCTGCAGCGTTACCCTCGCTCTGTCTCCCTCTGTCTCACTGGCTGTCTGTCTGCAGCGTTACCCTCGCTCTGTCTCCCTGTCAAACTGGCTGTCTGTCTGCAGCGTTACCCTCGCTCTGTCTCCCTCTGTCAAACAGGCTGTCTGTCTGCAGCGTTACCCTCGCTCTGTCTCCCTCTGTCAAACTGGCTGTCTGTCTGCAGCGTTACCCTCGCTCTGTCTCCCTCAGTCAAACTGGCTGTCTGTCTGCAGCGTTACTCTCGCTCTGTCTCCCTCTGTCTCACTGGCTGTCTGTCTGCAGCGTTACCCTCGCTCTGTCTCCCTCTGTCTCACTGGCTGGCTGTCTGCAGCGTTACCCTCGCTCTGTCTCCCTCTGTCTCACTGGCTGGCTGTCTGTCTGCAGTGTTACCCTCGCTCTGTCTCCCTCTGTCTCACTGGCTGGCTGTCTGTCTGCAGCGTTACCCTCGCTCTGTCTCCCTCTATCTCACTGGCTGTCTGTCTGCAGCGTTACCCTCGCTCTGTCTCCCTCTGTCTCACTGGCTGTCTGTCTGCAGCGTTACCCTCGCTCTGTCTCCCTGTCAAACTGGCTGTCTGTCTGCAGTGTTACCCTCGCTCTGTCTCCCTCTGTCTCACTGGCTGGCTGTCTGTCTGCAGTGTTACCCTCGCTCTGTCTCCCTCTGTCTCACTGGCTGGCTGTCTGTCTGCAGCGTTACCCTCGCTCTGTCTCCCTCTATCTCACTGGCTGTCTGTCTGCAGCGTTACCCTCGCTCTGTCTCCCTCTGTCTCACTGGCTGTCTGTCTGCAGCGTTACCCTCGCTCTGTCTCCCTGTCAAACTGGCTGTCTGTCTGCAGCGTTACCCTCGCTCTGTCTCCCTCAGTCAAACTGGCTGTCTGTCTGCAGCGTTACTCTCGCTCTGTCTCCCTCTGTCAAACTGGCTGTCTGTCTGCAGCGTTACCCTCGCTCTGTCTCCCTCTGTCTCACTGGCTGTCTGTCTGCAGCGTTACCCTCGCTCTGTCTCCCTCTGTCTCACTGGCTGTCTGTCTGAAGCGTTACCCTCGCTCTGTCTCCCTCTGTCAAACTGGCTGTCTGTCTGCAGCGTTACCCTCGCTCTGTCTCCCTCTGTCTCACTGGCTGCAGGGCAGGCTGGACCTGGGGCTCTGTTTGCTTTCTCTCTGGGCTCTGACCACACAGCCATCTGTGTGTCTGTCTGTGTGGGGTCTGTCTGTGTGGAGTGGGCCTCAGGAGGTCCTCAGATCTCCTGTACTCCTCCAGGGCCACTACTGACAGGCCCTTAATCAGAACCATCCTTCCCAGCCTCCACTTCCACAGCCCAGGGAACGAGACACAGTTGGAGAGAAAAGTGCACTAGTTAAATTGTAGTTAAAAATCTCCAACTGTGTTAGTAAAAACATAGAGGCTTATTAGAAAACAAGTGGGGCCTACGCTCTTAGACTGCATGCTAATTTAAGAGAAAACGGCAAAGGTTTGTAATTAAGGGGAGTAGCTAGGGCTTCTACGAGTCTAGTGTCTGGGAGGTAGTTTGGTTGGTTGGTGGATATCTCTTCCCCCCGGCTCTATCTGAGCTCTCTCTCTGTATGTTCTGCATGAGTGCCTGTTGATTCTTGGCATATTGGTGTTAGCCCGGCTGCCTCAGTAAGAAGACAGGATGATATCTCTAGCCATTCAGGGTGGAAGTCACATAGAGAAGACAGGATGATATCTCTAGCCATTCAGGGTGGACGTCACATAGAGAAGACAGGATGATATCTCTAGCCATTCAGGGTGGACGTCACATAGAGAAGACAGGATGATATCTCTAGCCATTCAGGGCGGACGTCACATAGAGAAGACAGGATGATATCTCTAGCCATTCAGGGCGGACGTCACATAGAGAAGACAGGATGATATCTCTAGCCATTCAGGGTGGACGTCACATAGAGAAGACAGGATGATATCTCTAGCCATTCAGGGTGGACGTCACATAGAGAAGACAGGATGATATCTCTAGCCATTCAGGGTGGACGTCACATAGAGAAGACAGGATGATATCTCTAGCCATTCAGGGTGGAAGTCACATAGAGAAGACAGGATGATATCTCTAGCCATTCAGGGCGGACGTCACATAAAGAAGACAGGATGATATCTCTAGCCATTCAGGGTGGACGTCACATAGAGAAACTGACGAACTGTTCCGTTGCTGTTCTAGTGGGCGTCACGCTCTCCGCTCGCACAAAGCTATTTTCAACTAGAAAAACTTGAACCCCCAGTTGTGATTGGCTGAACCTGAGGAAGCCTCCCTAGGCTCAAGCCTCTGAGATGGGGAGAAAGAGATAGAGATGTCTTGTTTCTTTCTACGTGTGCCAAAAGACGTCAAAGCATTTACACTATGAGACGACGTATAATATGTGAGGAGTGGCTTTGTGTGTAAACAATAGATGGACAGCGAGGGAATTGGAGGGGAAAACAGAGGGGAGACAGGATGCACGGGGAAGGGGCACAACACAACAAGCCTGGTGTGGCACAGTGTGCTCTGAAAGGGCCCTTGATGGGACTGCAACAGGTGGCGCATCTCTGTCCTGAAAGCACGCGGAGGGGTGGTGTGTTTATGTGTGTGTGTCTGTGTGTGTGTGCATGTGTTTGAGGAGCAGTGGAAGCTGTGTCCCCCCCCAGGCTGTGTTCTGGTGCCTAGCTACACACAGCCAATTCATCAGGGCTGCCACTGCTGCCCATTAGATAGGGACAAATGTGATTATCAATCTGAGCCCCAGCTCCATTGTCCACCCCTGCTAGAGGAGCCAGCCCAGTACAGAGGGCCTCCCCTGGGCTACGCTCTGCTCTGCGTTCCCATCGCCATCATCCCTGCCTGGGTATCAGGAGATCAGCCACAGCCTGCCTCTGACTCTGCTTCACAAAGGAACTGTGCTGTGTGGGACTGACTGACACACGTCCTGGGGTTTTCTCTCTCTGCTGTCCTGTCATCACTGTTATTTCTGGTCCTCTGTGAGGTTAGATCACAACACTGACGGTGTTCTTTACTAGTCATTTGCATGCCTGTTACTAAGTGACCAAACAGGCACAGACACGCACACACAGACACATGCACACAGACACACTGGTGGTTGCGTTAGTTTACAGAGAGAAACTGACTGGTCACTATGGTGATGATATATCTGTCTAAAAGCAGCAACCTCCTCCTTCATTATGTCAGTGAGCTGAGGGTGTGGGAGGGAGTGATCCATGCACACAAGCAGATGCCAGTCGTGTTGGGTCTTTGTCATTGCTCCTCAATTCTAAACAATGAATTCATTAGTTTAGTTTACACCTGGTGATAAATACACATTGTTTACCATCCATATATAAACCAGCTGCTCAGTAACGGTCCTTCCAAACAACAGCATTATGTCTGACTGTAATAAAGGTCAAATCAGCTGATTGTACAGAGACAAGAGGGAGGCAGAGGACAGGGATCTGGTTAGTGGTGGGAGAGGGAGGCAGAGGACAGGGATCTGGTTAGTGGTGGGAGAGGGAGGCAGAGGACAGGGATCTGGTTAGTGGTAAATGGGAGAGGGAGGCAGAGGACAGGGATCTGGTTAGTGGTGGGAGAGGGAGGCAGAGGACAGGGATCTGGTTAGTGGTGGGAGAGGGAGACAGAGGACAGGGATCTTGTTAGTGGTGGGAGAGGGAGGCAGAGGACAGGGATCTGGCTAGTGGTAAATGGGAGAGGGAGGCAGAGGACAGGGATCTGGTTAGTGGTGGGAGAGGGAGGCAGAGGACAGGGATCTGGTTAGTGGTAAATGGGAGAGGGAGGCAGAGGACAGGGATCTGGTTAGTGGTGGGAGAGGGAGGCAGAGGACAGGGCTCTGGTTAGTGGTGGGAGAGGGAGACAGAGGACAGGGATCTGGTTAGTGGTGGGAGAGGGAGGCAGATGACAGGGATCTGGCTAGTGGTAAATGGGAGAGGGAGACAGAGGACAGGGATCTGGTTAGTGGTGGGAGAGGGAGAAAGAGGACAGGGATCTGGTTAGTGGTGGGAGAGGGAGGCAGAGGACAGGGATCTGGTTAGTGGTAAATGGGAGAGGGAGGCAGAGGACAGGGATCTGGTTAGTGGTGGGAGAGGGAGTCAGAGGACAGGGATCTGGTTAGTGGTGGGAGAGGGAGACAGAGGACAGGGATCTTGTTAGTGGTGGGAGAGGGAGGCAGAGGACAGGGATCTGGCTAGTGGTAAATGGGAGAGGGAGGCAGAGGACAGGGATCTGGTTAGTGGTGGGAGAGGGAGGCAGAGGACAGGGATCTGGTTAGTGGTAAATGGGAGAGGGAGGCAGAGGACAGGGATCTGGTTAGTGGTGGGAGAGGGAGGCAGAGGACAGGGATCTGGTTAGTGGTGGGAGAGGGAGGCAGAGGACAGGGATCTGGTTAGTGGTGGGAGAGGTAGGCAGAGGACAGGGATCTGGTTAGTGGTGGGAGAGGGAGGCAGAGGACAGGGATCTGGTTAGTGGTGGGAGAGGGAGGCAGAGGACAGGGATCTGGTTAGTGGTAAATGGGAGAGGGAGGCAGAGGACAGGGATCTGGTTAGTGGTGGGAGAGGGAGGCAGAGGACAGGGATCTGGTTAGTGGTGGGAGAGGGAGGCAGAGGACAGGGATCTGGTTAGTGGTGGGAGAGGGAGACAGAGGACAGGGATCTGGTTAGTGGTGGGAGAGGGAGGCAGAGGACAGGGATTTGGTTAGTGGTAAATGGGAGAGGGTGACAGAGGACAGGGATCTGGTTAGTGGTGGGAGAGGGAGGCAGAGGACAGGGATCTGGTTAGTGGTAAATGGGAGAGGGAGGCAGAGGACAGGGATCTGGTTAGTGGTGGGAGAGGGAGGCAGAGGACAGGGATCTGGTTAGTGGTGGGAGAGGGAGGCAGAGGACAGGGATCTGGTTAGTGGTGGGAGAGGGAGACAGAGGACAGGGATCTGGTTAGTGGTGGGAGAGGGAGGCAGAGGACAGGGATCTGGTTAGTGGTAAATGGGAGAGGGAGGCAGAGGACAGGGATCTGGTTAGTGGTGGGAGAGGGAGGCAGAGGACAGGGATCTGGTTAGTGGTGGGAGAGGGAGGCAGAGGACAGGGATCTGGCTAGTGGTAAATGGGAGAGGAAGGCAGAGGACAGGGATCTGGTTAGTGGTGGGAGAGGGAGGCAGAGGACAGGGATCTGGTTAGTGGTAAATGGGAGAGGGAGGCAGAGGACAGGGATCTGGTTAGTGGTGGGAGAGGGAGGCAGAGGACAGGGATCTGGTTAGTGGTGGGAGAGGGAGGCAGAGGACAGGGATCTGGTTAGTGGTGGGAGAGGGAGGCAGAGGACAGGGATCTGGTTAGTGGTGGGAGAGGGAGGCAGAGGACAGGGATCTGGTTAGTGGTGGGAGAGGGAGGCAGAGGACAGGGATCTGGTTAGTGGTAAATGGGAGAGGGAGGCAGAGGACAGGGATCTGGTTAGTGGTGGGAGAGGGAGGCAGAGGACAGGGATCTGGTTAGTGGTGGGAGAGGGAGACAGAGGACAGGGATCTGGTTAGTGGTGGGAGAGGGAGGCAGAGGACAGGGATTTGGTTAGTGGTAAATGGGAGAGGGTGACAGAGGACAGGGATCTGGTTAGTGGTGGGAGAGGGAGGCAGAGGACAGGGATCTGGTTAGTGGTAAATGGGAGAGGGAGGCAGAGGACAGGGATCTGGTTAGTGGTGGGAGAGGGAGGCAGAGGACAGGGATCTGGTTAGTGGTGGGAGAGGGAGGCAGAGGACAGGGATCTGGTTAGTGGTGGGAGAGGGAGACAGAGGACAGGGATCTGGTTAGTGGTGGGAGAGGGAGGCAGAGGACAGGGATCTGGTTAGTGGTAAATGGGAGAGGGAGGCAGAGGACAGGGATCTGGTTAGTGGTGGGAGAGGGAGGCAGAGGACAGGGATCTGGTTAGTGGTGGGAGAGGGAGGCAGAGGACAGGGATCTGGTTAGTGGTAAATGGGAGAGGGAGACAGAGGACAGGGATCTGGTTAGTGGTGGGAGAGGGAGGCAGAGGACAGGGATCTGGTTAGTGGTGGGAGAGGGAGACAGAGGACAGGGATCTAGTTAGTGGTGGGAGAGGGAGGCAGAGGACAGGGATCTGGTTAGTGGTGGGAGAGGGAGGCAGAGGACAGGGATCTGGTTAGTGGTGGGAGAGGGAGGCAGAGGACAGGGATCTGGTTAGTGGTGGGAGAGGGAGGCAGAGGACAGGGATCTGGTTAGTGGTAAATGGGAGAGGGAGACAGAGGACAGGGATCTGGTTAGTGGTGGGAGAGGGAGGCAGAGGACAGGGATCTGGTTAGTGGTGGGAGAGGGAGACAGAGGACAGGGATCTGGTTAGTGGTGGGAGAGGGAGGCAGAGGACAGGGATCTGGTTAGTGGTAAATGGGAGAGGGAGGCAGAGGACAGGGATCTGGTTAGTGGTGGGAGAGGGAGGCAGAGGACAGGGATCTGGTTAGTGGTGGGAGAGGGAGGCAGAGGACAGGGATCTGGTTAGTGGTAAATGGGAGAGGGAGACAGAGGACAGGGATCTGGTTAGTGGTGGGAGAGGGAGGCAGAGGACAGGGATCTGGTTAGTGGTGGGAGAGGGAGACAGAGGACAGGGATCTAGTTAGTGGTGGGAGAGGGAGGCAGAGGACAGGGATCTGGTTAGTGGTGGGAGAGGGAGGCAGAGGACAGGGATCTGGTTAGTGGTGGGAGAGGGAGGCAGAGGACAGGGATCTGGTTAGTGGTGGGAGAGGGAGGCAGAGGACAGGGATCTGGTTAGTGGTAAATGGGAGAGGGAGACAGAGGACAGGGATCTGGTTAGTGGTGGGAGAGGGAGGCAGAGGACAGGGATCTGGTTAGTGGTGGGAGAGGGAGACAGAGGACAGGGATCTGGTTAGTGGTGGGAGAGGGAGGCAGAGGACAGGGATCTGGTTAGTGGTGGGAGAGGGAGGCAGAGGACAGGGATCTGGTTAGTGGTGGGAGAGGGAGGCAGAGGACAGGGATCTGGTTAGTGGTGGGAGAGGGAGGCAGAGGACAGGGATCTGGTTAGTGGTGGGAGAGGGAGGCAGATGACAGGGATCTGGTTAGTGGTAAATGGGAGAGGGAGGCAGAGGACAGGGATCTGGTTAGTGGTGGGAGAGGGAGGCAGAGGACAGGGATCTGGTTAGTGGTAAATGGAAGAGGGAGACAGAGGACAGGGATCTGGTTAGTGGTGGGAGAGGGAGACAGAGGACAGGGATCTGGTTAGTGGTGGGAGAGGGAGGCAGAGGACAGGGATCTGGTTAGTGGTGGGAGAGGGAGGCAGAGGACAGGGATCTGGTTAGTGGTGGGAGAGGGAGGCAGATGACAGGGATCTGGTTAGTGGTAAATGGGAGAGGGAGACAGAGGACAGGGATCTGGTTAGTGGTGGGAGAGGGAGGCAGAGGACAGGGATCTGGTTAGTGGTGGGAGAGGGAGGCAGAGGACAGGGATCTGGTTAGTGGTAAATGGGAGAGGGAAGCAGAGGACAGGGATCTGGTTAGTGGTGGGAGAGGGAGGCAGAGGACAGGGATCTGGTTAGTGGTAAATGGGAGAGGGAGGCAGAGGACAGGGATCTGGTTAGTGGTGGGAGAGGGAGGCAGAGGACAGGGATCTGGTTAGTGGTGGGAGAGGGAGGCAGAGAGAGAGGGTGAGGGTTGGAGTCAGTTACAGGATGGAGGGTGAAGTTGATCTCGTCACTGTCAGACCCTCTCTCCTCTCTCCCTCCAGGCTCAGGTGACACTGTTTCTCTGCCTGTCTGCCTCACACCACTCATCATATGCTTTGAATCACCAGGATATTCTCCTCCCCCCGTCCTTCCCCTCCACTCCTCTCTCCCTGCCCCACTGTGTGCCCTAGACGTTGCCAAGGTCCAGCTGATTTTATTCTAATTGCCCGTACCCGATTTGCCTCATTGTCTCAATCCCCCACCTCCATCCTCACATCCCTCTCTCCCTCACCCATCACTGACTGCATAGTCTGCCTCACCATCTGTACTCTCTCTTCTTCCTCTGTCTCCATTTCTCTTTCTCTCTCTCTCTTGTCTTCTGTAGCTCCCGCTCTGTCTTCTGTGTTCATTGCCATGGCGTTTGCACAAGCGTTTCCAATTTCCAGCTCTCCCTCCAGCTCTGACCTCTTATTCCAGCAGACAAAACAAATAGCCTGTGTATTGCCAACAAAGAGAGTGGCCAGTGACTGGTGACTGCCCTGATCGACAAACAAAGGCATGAAAGAGAAGTCTGGCTCATTCTATTAGGTAAACCTGACGTGTCAGAGCAAGGCTGTTGTTTAAAGGAGGTGGCGAGGCACTAGCTGGCAGGTAAAATACAGACAGAAAGAAGTGAACAAAGAGATGAAGTTAATCAGTAGTCTGCTTAGGGATTCCCCTCTGGAGAGGCTATGTCTGTGGCGCTGTCTCTGTCTGTCTGTCTGTCTGTCTACCTGTGTCACGCCCTGACCTTAGAGAGACGTTTTATTTCTCTATTTGGTTAGGTCTATGTTTTGTTTTCTATGTTTCTTTATTTCTATGTTTTGGCCGGGTATGGTTCTCAATCAGGGACAGCTGTCTATCGTTGTCTCTGATTGGGGATCAAACTTTAGTAGCCCTTTCCCTCCTTTCAGTGTGGGTAGTTAACTTTGTTAGTGGCACTTAGCCCTGTAAGCTTCACGGTGGTTTGGGTTGTTTTGTTGGCGACATGATTTAATAAAAGGAAAATGTACGCTCACTTCGCTGCACTTTGGTCCACTTCCAACGACACCCGTGACAACCTGGCTGATATGCTTGTTATTAACACATACCTACGTACACCCAGCATCACAACAGTACCAACCGGCCCAATACCGAGACAAACATCATTGCACGCACGTACACATACCTGATTAGTCTGACTAGGAAGCAGGATCTGTTAGATGTGCTACTGTCTGCACCATCATTACATGAAACTAGAGACTGAGAGGGGAGAGCAGGGGAGAAGACAGGAGAGCTGTATAGCACGGCCGGGGATGATTATGGGCAGGATCATTTAGCTGCTCACTTCTTCCACAAGGCCTTGTTAAGAGGACTCAAGCGTTACATTTCATGATTTCAAAATAAGGCTAGTTCATATTAAGTATTTGAAAATAGTAAAATATTGATAGCTAGCAACTAATTGACACTTTAACAATCCTTGCTACAGTATGAAACACACACACATCCCAATCCTTCTACTGGTCATCATATCTGACTTTACCTGTCCCCGCGAGCACCCAATGGAAACCCTGCATTCACTCCGTACCTAATATTCAACTTTCTTTTCTTCCCCGGATCAACAGCTCCAATACATTTTCATTACACCTGTCTGTGTGAAGAGCTTCAAATAGAGCCACAGAAGCAGAAACAAATTAGTCTGTAATGCATTGACTAATGGCCACAGCCTCTGGAGACAGCTGGACTCTGCAGCTCAATGCCACCCTATTCCCTACGTGGTGCACTACTTTTGGCCGGAGCCATGCGGGGAATAGGGTGGCATTTGGGGCGCCCTGAACTCAGGTCCAAGTTGGATTCACAACCAAAATAATTTATCATTACAAGCACATTAAATTGAACCTTATAGACCATAACAGGGTCATTTATATCATTTTGTCGTAGGATGTCCCATTTTCTTTAGATCTTAAAAGCATGTGATCTGTGTGATCTGATTCATCTAGCCTTTCATCATGTAGGCCTATGTAACATGCATTTCTTCTTCAAGGGGCTGTTTCTTTGTTTCATGCTTGGTTCGTCGTTTGTTGGAGACGAAAGCCTATCATAAAAGAACACACAAAAAAAAGGTTTAAATGTAAATAGGAAGTGATTCAGTGTATATATGCCCAGATATGTTTTTCTGGAGGTTCACTGACAAGGAATGGAGAGTGACATGACCGCATCACCAGGTGAGTGGTGGCTGTAGTATAAAGCTACTGTACAAGTCATGTGAAACATGAGATATCCCTCACTGTCCCTCCAGGTAACGGATTCTGCCAGACTCTCATCAGATTCACAGCTTTTTGGAGGGAAGAAGTTCCCTTTCGTTGGACGGTAAAAGGCCTTTTCTTTGCAACTCTGCCTAGAAGGCCAGCATCCCGGAGTCGCCTCTTCACTGTTGACGCTGAGACTGGTGTTTTGTGGGTACGATTTAATGAAGCTGCCAATTGAGGACTTGTGATACTCTAACTAGATACTCTAATGTACTTGCTCAGTTGTGCACCGGGGCCTCCAACTCCTCTTTCTATTCTGGTTTGCGCTGTTCTATGAAGGGAGTACACAGCGTTGTACCAGATCTTCAGTTACTTGGCAATTTCTCAAATGGAATAGCCTTCATTTCTCAGAACAAGAATAGACTGACGAGTTTCAGAAGAAAGTTTTTTGTTTCTGTAATCAAACCCACAAATGCTGATTCTCCAGATACTCAACTAATCTAAAGAAGGCCAGTTATATTGCTTCTTTAATCAGAACATCCGTTTTCAGCTGTGCTAACATAATTGCAAAAATGTTTTCTAATGATCAATGAGCCTTTTAAAATTAAAAACTTGGATTAGCTATCACAACGTGCCGTTGGAACACAGGAGTGATGGTTGCTGATAATGGGCCTCTGTACGCCTATGTAGATATTCCATAAAAAAATCTGCTACAATAGTCATTTACAACATTAACAATGTCTACACTGTATTTCTTTGATGTTATTTTAATGGACAAAAAAATGAGCTTTTCTTTCAAAAACAAGGACATTTCTAAGTGACCCCAAACTTTTGAACGGTAGTGTATAGCCTACAATAGCCAATAGCCTACATATCAGCTATTGCTACTTTTGCTACTTTTACATTGCCATTTTAGTCATTTATCAGATATTTTAGTAATCTTATCCAGAGCGACAATCATGCTACGCATGGCAGAGTTGGTTCAGGTTCTTTTAATATATTCATCTCTCTCCTCCGCCTGTCTGCCTTTCTCTGTCTGGCTTGTGCCCTTGTTATAGGGAACTCGCAACATTGTTTCAACTGGGCCTGTTTCCTGTGCTCAGGAAGCTGTACTTCCTCAGGGGAGAAGTGTTCAGGTAGCCTATTTTATGACCAGTTTCCACTGGAGATATGGGATCTGAAAGATGTTGCTAATTCACACCGAGGCGTGATGGTTATTGTTATCAAGAAGGAGAGTGTTGGAAAGATAGTTCCTCACTGTATTTGAACTATTGGTAATGCATGTAAAACACTTTCTGTGTGAGGTGACGAAAAAATACTTTGAGAAGCTGTGAAGCTCAAGTGGTGACGAGTCAATACAATCAGACATCAACCAAATGGGTACTTTTAAGCCCTGTGGCGAAATCCTGCACAGAGCCTTCACCGTGCGCTGCCACTTTAAGAGCGCATCAGCAGTCAGGAAGGAGGAAATAAAGATAGCTCGTTCGCCTCTTTGTGGGGAGCTCACGGTTGGCGCGGCATTTTGACAGTGTGTGCAACTCTGCAGAAGTCGATCGCCGGTGTTATCGCTCTAGGTCGTGGTTGTAATTGTTTGGGACCGCTCCTGTCATTGTTCACATGGACTAGTAAGTAGTAGAAACATTGTTGTGAAGCTTTAAAAAACCAACCAACACACCATTAGGTGTATCAGACGGACAGGCAAGCCTGAAGTCAACAGCTGAGACCCCCCCCCTCCCTCTATCGCTCCAGTGCTTTTCACTGCAGCAGACTCTCTTTTTTTCCTACTCTTTTTGATGTTCAGTGTCGTTGCACTGTTAGTCCCATGCCAGTTGTATTTGGTTTGACATTTTAGTTAAAGGGAGTTTGCATGAGAGTTATTGTTTATTGTTGTTTGAACTGCATTGATTTTGTGTGGGACTATTTACATTTGGCCGAGAAGCTTTTTGGACTATTTAAGGCCTTTGTTTTGTCTATGAACACCCCCCCCCCCCCCCACACACACACCCATTCATACCCCTCGTACTCCTACACTGGAAGGTAATACAGAATATTGCAAATCCTCTAATGTTGATGACTGGGTTCTTTCTTGTCAATTGTTTCTATGAAGTTGCCGTTAAATTGCTCTGCCATTATTATTGTACGAGGTATTATTGGTGGGGTTCCCCCTGTGCTGTGATGTGTGTTTTTTATATGGTGTGTCTTATCTTTCCTCTCTACTGGCTATCTGGCCAACAGGCTACACTCTAGGCAGTCTCTTCTGCTGATGTGTGTGTCTGGTAGTGGTACTCTATCTATCCTACTCTTTTCCTTTCGGCGGGGTTAATACCTGCCTAGCACCCGAACAAAATCTTTATCTTTACCCCTCTCTAACAACACCGCTACAGAATTTTCGCCTGAACAGGGACTTGAAGAGAAAATCACCCATAACACCACCCACACAAAGCTGATTCATGTCTTTTGTTAGAACTCCATACTGTGTCATTGTGGACACACCTAATGGAAATTACGACTGGGATTCTTTCACTGTGGAAGGACTTGATTGTGTAATGGAGTTGGGGAGCACTGGTACTTATCCCCAGGCTTCTGGCTCACCTATAACCTCTCCACTATTACCCTCCCCTCAACCTCTTCCTGTTACCCTGCCCAGACAGACTGGGAGATGTGTCTCTGTGATCACTGGACAAATGGAAAAACAATGGACACACACCAACCATAGGTTGACAATGCAGGAGAATGACATTCGCAAACTCAGTAAAAGTGTGGACGCTCATCAGAAAGATGTGCAGCGGAGGTTGGGTCAACTCCCCTGTCAAATGGAGGAAAACCAACAACAAACTGTTCAGAGACAGAAATATATAAACAATTCTCTGAAGCAGGATGTTCAAGGCATAAATGAAAGTCTCAAAACACTCATAGAAACGAACCATCTAGTCATAACCTATCTTGAGGAAGAACACAAAATGGAGAGTCAGCCTCTGTTGTGAAGGGATTGTGTTCTTATCTGAAAGATGTTATGGAGGACTTGAAGAACTCCATCATATGGAAACTACGATTTTTGATTGAACAGACTCAAAAGGATACCTCTAATGAGATGGGAAAAGCACAGAAGGCCACAGACCTTCAACTGGAGGAGCTGCAAATCCTCTGCACCTCCCTCAGGGTTTACCTCTGCGACTGGCTCTGCCATTAAGGGAATAGGAACAGGTAGCACCTCTGAAGATACTGTTAAACAACAGAACTCCTCTGAAGATACTGTTAAACAACAGAACGCCAGTTTCCCCAAGACCCCTTGCCACGCCTCCTCTAGAGAGCTCCCTCCCTATCAAACTACCTTTCCCCACTTTTGGCAGCCCAGAAGATGATGTTGATCCATTGTTTTTCCTATCTAAATGTAATGATTTCCTTTCTATCTGGCCCCTTACTGACTTGGAGGTTCTTGCCACCCTCTGCAGTGTTCTCCATGGTACATCAAGAGACTGGTGGGAGATAGCCCATGAACATGTGTCAACTTGGGAGGAGTTTCAAAAACTATTCCTCTCAGCCTTCCTCTCAGAGGACTATGAGGATGAACTAGCGGAACGGGGTTGGTAGCAGACTCCAGGGTGAAGCAGAGCCAATACGGGATTCTGTCTTCTCCCATCTCATTCTATGAAGGAGTATGAAGGCTGACATTACTGAGCAGGAGATGGTCAAACTCCTTCTTAAGAACATGGTTCCCCGCCTTGCTAGTCAACTACGAGAACGTGTGCAGAATGTGGATGATCTGGTGCGTCTGGGGACTCCATTTGAGAAGGACTGGAAGCACCACCTCCAAACTAAAAACCCTGTTCCCTCATCCCAGTATACCCATAACTATCCTGGGGCTAAACCATCTCAGCCATTTTTGCCCAATATCCAATACAAAGTCCAGTGATGTGCTAGAGGTGTAACGTCCAACATCGTCCAGGTTCTTGCCCCCTCTATGGCCAGCGACGTGATTCAGGAAAAGGATAGAAGACCTACAGTCTAGATAGGCGTGGTGGCTTGCATACAATTGGGTCGACCTCAATGCCCACCATGAAGCCTTCAGACAGCACAATTAGCTGTCTTATTCCTAATCTGCAACAACTATTGGTTCCTCTGACTGGGAAGGCCATAATTGAAACAGGAGCAGCTTATAACCTGATGCAGGAGCCCCTGTGGTGAAACATTGCATTACGTCATGAGGAGCTTCAAACCTGGGAGGAACTTGGCCAATGGAGAACCTGCCACTCCCTTTGCTGGATTGATATGAAAATAAAGCTGCATGATGAGATTATTAACCTTCCTGTGGCTATTCTTGCAGATCCGAGCCTTGCATTTGCTGTAGTCCTTGGCCTGAACTTCATGTTCTTCAGGGGACTGACAATCTCAATGTCCGAACCATCCTATCGGCTGCATTCTGACCATTCCCGGCCTCATCCATTTCAACCTGGAAATGCACTGATTGCAGGCAATGAAAAAGACAGAGAAAATACAAAGACAAAACAAGTTCCACAAGTGAAGCCAGAGAACCCGGCTATCACCCTGATTACAGCCATACCCCCCCCCCCCCCCTCTATTCGAGAGCAAAAGCAAACCTGATGCTTTCTACATCAAACAAGCAGTGGAACAAGAATGCCTGTCGGATGAAGAGAGGTGGCAGCTCTCCCAGATGTTGGAGATGAACAGTGAGGTCTGTACTCTTACACCCGGCTGGCTGTACAACAGTCTTCAAACACAAAATCTATACTCGGCATAAAGAGCCCATTAAGCAGCGTCCCTACCGGCTGTCTCCCGCCAAACTGGTGATTCTCAATGAACAGCTCAAGAGCATGTTGGATAATGTAGTTGTGGAACCTTCTTTTTATGGATGGGCTTCTCCGGTTGTCCTGATTCCAAAGAAAGATGGTGGATATCGATTCTGTGTAGACTACAGGAAGCCAAATGACATAACAGAAAGCGATGCCTAACCTCTACCGAACATCAATGACATATTGGAATCTCTGGCAGGAGTATCCATCTTCAGTAATCTGGATCTGAACAGCGGATCCTGCCAATCAGGACAAGACAGCCTTTCTCAACCCTGCTGGTTTATACAGCTTCAAAGTCATGGCTTTTGGTTTGAAGAACACTCCAGCAACCTTCCAAAGGCTGATGGAGAATGTCCTGGGAGATCTGAGGGGAAGAAATTGTCTTGTGTATCTGGATGACATCATAATCTACTCCTCCTCTGTCACGGATCATCTGCAAGACATTCAGTCCGTCTTCGACAGACTAAAGGCTGCAGGTTTGACCCTGAACTTGAAGAATTGTCATTTCTGCTTGCCAGAACCCAAGTTCCTTGGTCATGTGGTTAATGCTGAAGGTATCCATGCAGATCCAGCCAAAGTTTCAGCAGTGCAGGAGTTCCCAATTCCCATATCCCTCAAGGCTGTTCAGGGCTTCCTAGGTATGGCAGGATGGTACCACAGGTGTGTACCTGACTTTTCACTCAACCACCTTAAGAAAAAGGGGGTGAAATTCCAATGGACCCCTGCATGCCAAAGCGCATTTGAAGCACTGAAAAGCAGTCTCATCACTCCTCCAGTGCTTGGACATCCTAACCTGAATGCTAATTTCATAGTTTACACAGATGCAAGTAAAATAGGACTTGGAGCAGTCTTGGCTCAACAAACAGGACCTGATACAGAATACGTTTTTGCCCATGTAGATCGCACCCTTAACTTAGCCGAGAGGAATTATTCAATGACTGAAAGGGGGTGCCCCGCTGTGGTCTGGGCTTTGGAGAAATGAAGCTACTACTTGGAGGCGAAGGTCTTCACCGTTGTCACACACAATGCTGCTCTGTAGTGGATTCTGGCATCAGGCAAGACCAACAGCCATCTTATTCACTGGTCTATCAGACTTCAGAGGTTTGACTTCATCATGGAGTATCACAAAGGAAAACTGAATGTTGTGCCAGATGCACTTTCTCGGATTACAGAGACTGACAATTTTTGTCCCTCATTGCGCAGCACTTACACTACCGATAAGTGTCTGGATGGTTCCTTCCCTCTGGATGATGAGAGTGTGTGGAGAGGACAGCAGAATGATGCTGGGAAATGCTGGGAATTGACCTCATGGGACTTTTTCCTCCCAGCTGGGGGACCCGGGAATTCATTTTTATTGGTGGTAGTGGACTACTACACACACTGGGTGGAGTTGTTTCCCCTCTGCAAAGCCACTGCATCCGCCATTGCTCTAATTCTGTGAAGGGAGGTCTTTACCAGACTTGGGATTCCAGACCAAATTCTCCCTGACTGAGGTACGCAGTTCATATCAGGAATCTACAAAGAGCTCTGTACCTACTGGGGTGTAGCTGGCAAGCTGACCACGGCCTACCATCCTCAGACCAACCTGACCGAGAGGGTAAACCGAACCCTGAAGGGGATGATTGCTTTATTCGTGGGGGGATCAGCACACAAGGTGGGATCAGCATCTTCCTGAGTTTCACTTTGCACTGAACTCTGCGGTCCAAGAGACTTTTGGGGTCATTCCCGCCGAACTCCACCTGGGAAGACCACTAAAAGGTCCGATGGACAGAGTCTTGCAAAGTTCCAACGTTTCACCTGACTGCGCAGGGTTTGATGCAGTCCAACACCACCACACCTTGTCATCCAGAGTGGTGGCCAGCAGAATCAATGCCAAACAACGACAGCTCAGAAACTATGACAAACATGGACGAGACGTGTGTTTCCCACCCCAGTCTCGTGTCTGAGTCCATTCTCATCATCTGCCAAGGTGTCCAAGCAGTTCACTGCCAAGCTAGCTTCGAGATGGAAAGGTCCATACCGTGTGGTGCAGCAGTTGAGGCCGGTGAACTACTTGGTCTGATAGGAGGACACAGGGGAAGATGTCAGGACGGTGCATGCTGATGATCTAAAGCCCTGCTACCCTACGGTAGACGAGCTGGATTGCAGGCAAAAGCAACACATGCAGGAGATCTTCTTGGAGGACTCTGATGATGAGGACTTTCCTGGTTTTGTGTAGCAGGAACATGAACCTGCCAAAGCCTGCATCTCTGTTTCTACAGGCTTTGTTTTTTTCATGGGGGAGGAGAGTGGCGAAATCAAGTCTTCACCGTGCGCTGCCACTTTAAGAGCGCATCAGCAGTCAGAAAGGAGGAAATAAAGATAGCTCTCTGTGGGGAGCTCTCGGTTGGCGCATTTTGACAGTGTGTGCAACTCTGCAGAAGTCTTGTTTATTTTCAGCGTGCTTAGATGTAAAGTGTTTAAGTTGATCACCGGTGTTATCGCTCTAAGTCGTGGTTGTAATTGTTTGGGACCGCTCATGTCATTGTTCACATGGACTAGTAAGTAGTAGAAACATTGTTGTGAAGCTTTAAAAAACCAGCCAACACACCATTAGGTGTATCAGACGGACAGGCAAGCCTGAAGTCAACAGCTGAGACCCCCCCCCCCTCCCTCTATCGCTCAAGTGCTTTTCACTGCAGCAGACTCTTTTTTTCCTACTCTTTTTGATGTTCAGTGTCGTTGCACTGTTAGTCCCATGCCAGTTGTATTTGGTTTGACATTTTAGTTAAAGGGAGTTTGCATGAGAGTTATTGTTTATTGTTGTTTGAACTGCATTGATTTTGTGTGGGACTATTTACATTTGGCCGAGAAGCTTTTTGGACTATTTAAGGCCTTTGTTTTGTCTATGAACACCCCCCCCCCCCCCCCCCCCCCCCCCACACACACACCCATTCATACCCCTCGTACCCCTACACTGGAAGGTAATACAGAATATTGCAAATCCTCTAATGTTGATGACTGGGTTCTTTCTTGTCAATTGTTTCTATGACGTTGCCGTTCTTTGGGATCCATTTGGGTCCGATACAGACCCAACTCATTTTGGATCCGAATCTCCCTCATCTCGTGCAAATGTTGTGTCCTCGGATCCAAATTGTATTGATTTTGAAAAATGACTGGGTCCCATCAGTCTCGGATAGAAATTTCACGAATCCAATTCGGATCAGACCTCAATTTTGGGATCCGAGCAAAAATTGTTGAGACCTACAGACCTACAGTCTAAACAGTAGAACCCCCTCTGACCTCTGACCCTCCATTCACACCTCCCTCTGCAGTACTACTACAGGCTACAGCTCACCACTTTTAATGACTCCAACCTAAGTGTATGTAAACTTCCGACTTCAACTGTGTATATATTTCTGCCTAATTTCTGGCCTGCTGGAGTCTATTGATCCGCCTGGTGAAATCTGGCATCTCTGAAGAGAGAGAGAGGGGGCGAGGGAGTGAGAATGAGAGAAAAAAGAAAATGGGGAGAGAAGAGAAAGAGAGGGTAACGAGAAAAATAATAAGCTTGGATATATTAGAAACGTATTAGTCTCATTGCCAATTCCCTTTGATGGTGTTGCCAGGGTGTTGCCATGGTGTTGCCATGGTGTTGTTGGGGTGTAGGCAGGCTGTGATTAATTGGCAGCCATGAATGCTGTTGGCTCTTTATAGTAGAGCTGAATCATCTGGATTCCTGGACATAACCAAAGTATGACGTTAAAGTCACTTCTTTCAGGGTGCTCATTAGGAAAGTGTCTCTGGTCCTGATGACCACTTCAGAGTATGAGCCTCGCGTCATTCTGGGTCAGATATGTTGGACATGTCATGAGGTCATGCAACATCTTCTAGTGTATGCTTTCCAAAGTCTTCACGTGTGGTTTTACTGTGTTGGTTTGTCATTGAGGTGTGTTTGTGTGTGTGTGCATGCATGATTGGTGTGTGAAAGTGTGTGTGTGTGTGCCACTCCACACATTTCTTGTTAACAAACTATAGTTTGAGCAAGTTGGTTAGGACATCTACTTTGTGAATGACACAAGTCATTTTTGTTTACAGACAGATTATTTCACTTATAATTCACCGTATCACAATTCCAGTGGGTCAGAAGTTTACATACACTAAATTGACTGTACCTTCAAACAGCTTGGAAAATTCCAGAAAATGATGTAATGGCTTTAGAAGCTTCTGATAGGCTATTTGACATAATTTCAGTCAATTGGAGGTGTACCTGTGGATGTATTTCAAGGCCTACCTTCAAACTCAGTGCCTCTTTGCTTGACATCATGGGAAAATCAAAAGAAATCAGCCAAGACCTCAGAAAAAAATTGTAGACTACGACAAGTCTGGATCATCCTTGAGAGCAATTTACAAACGCCTGAAGGTACCACGTTCATCTGTACAAACAATAGCATGCAAGTATAAACACCATGGGACCTAGCAGCCGTCATGCCGCTCAGGAAGGAGACGTGTTCTGTCTCCTAGAGATGAATGTACTTTGGTGCGAAAAGTGCAAATCAATCCCAGAACAACAGCAAAGAACCTTGAGAAGATGCTGGAGGAAACAGGTACAAAGTATCTATATCCACAGTAAAACGAGTCCTATATCGACATAACCTGAAAGGTTGCTCAGCGAGGAAGAAGCAAAATAAATGACATCATGAGGAAGGAAAATTATGTAGATATATTGAAGCAACATCTCAAGATATCAGTCAGGAAGTTAAAGCTTGGTCGCAAATGGGTCTTCCAAATGGGAATGACCCCAAGCATACTTCCAAAGTTGTGGGAAAATGGTTTAAGGACAACAAAGTCAAGGTATTGGAGTTGCCATCACAAAGCCCTTACCTCAAACCTATAGAACATTTGTGGGTAGAACTGAAAAAGTTCAACTTATTGTGGGAAGCTTGTGGAAGGCTACCCAAAATGTTTGACCCAAGTTAAACAATTTAAAGGCAATGCTACCAAATACTAATTGAGTGTATGTAAACTTCTGACCCACTGGCAATGTGATGAAAGAAATAAAAGCTGAAATAAATCATTCTCTCTACTATTATTCTGACATTTCACATTCTTAAAATAAAGTGGTGATCCTAACTAACAAAAGACAGGGAATTTTTAGTAGGATTAAATGTCAGGAATTGTGAAAACCTTATTTTAAATGTATTTGGCTAAGGTGTATGCAAACTTCCGCCTTCAACTGTATTTACAGTATGTGTGTATATACAGTATATAAATAACACATGGAATCATGTAGTAACCAAAAAAGTGTTAAACAAATCAAAATATATGTTATATTTTAGATTCTTCAAAGTAGCCACCCTTTGCCTTGATGACAGCTTTGCATACACTTGGCATTCTCTCAACCAGCTTCATGAGGAAGTCACCTGGAATGCATTCCAATTAAAAGGTGTGCCTTGTTAAAAATTAATTAATTTTCTTCTTAATGCATTTGAGCCAATCAGTTGTTTTGTGATAATGTAGGGTTGGTATACAGAAGTTAACCCTATTTAGTAAAGGACCAAGTCCATATTAGGGCAAGGGAGGCTCAAATAAGCAAAGAGAAATGACAGTCCATCATTACTTTAAGACATGAAGGTCAGTCAATACAGAACATTTCAAGAACTTTGAAAGTGCAGTTGCAAAAACCATCACTCGCTATGATGAAACTGTCTATCATGAGGACCGCCACAGGAAAGGAAGACCCAGATTTACCTCTACTGCAGAGGATATACGTTAATTAGAGTTAACTGCACCTCAGATTGCAGCCCAAATAAATGCTTCACAGAGTTCAAGTAACAGACACATCTCAACATCAACTGTTCAGAGACTGTGTGAATCAGGCCTTCATGGTTGAATTGCTGCAAAGAAACCACTACTAAAGGACACCAATAAGAAGAGACCTGCTTGGGCCAAGAAACACGAGCAATGGACATTAGACCGGTGGAAATCTGTCCTTTGGTCTGATGAGTCCAAATTTGAGATTTTTGGTTCCAACTGCTGTGTCTTTGTGAGACGCAGAGTAGGTGAATGGATGATCTCTGCATGTGTGATTCCCACCGTGAAGCATGGAGGAGGAGGTGTGATGGTGTGGGGGTGCTTTGCTGGTGACACTGTCTGTGATTTATTTTGAATTCAAGGCACACTTAACCAGCATGGCTACCACAGCATTCTGCAGCGATACGCCATCCAAACTGACTTGCCTAGCTAAATACAAAAAAATGATATATACATTAGCAATGATGTCAGCCTCCTATTTAAGGCCCAGGCCAGGTAATGGAGCATAGCCAGGCTCACTGTGTATCAGCGTCAGTTGAGCTGCCTGCCTGGCACACAGACCAACTCACTGAGGGAGCCAGGGGAACACACCAGCCAGCCAGCCAGTCAGTCAGCACAATACCCCCTCAATCAAATGCAATCTATCTACGTCTGGCAACACAGACACACAGACACAGGCAGGTATATACGCAGGCACGCACGCACGGTTATTGTGATCACACACACACACACACACACACACACACACACACACACACACACACACACACACACACACACACACACACACACACACACACACACACACACACACACACACACTGTTATGATTACACACTGACACGCACACACTGCTCTCCTCTATATTGTTTTAACATTGTTGATGAAAATGACAACAGTACTGTCTTTTTGTTGTTGAACGTGTTCGTTTGAGTGTGGCATCTAAATGTGAGTTTTTTGGCTCATAAGGTATTATAGAGAATTCAATTGAGAGGGCAGGTGTGGTACCAAGGACACTGGTACCAAGGACACTGAGAAGGACATTGCACTGTTGATCTGTACACATCAATTTAGCTCCGCCAGGCAGCCAGACGGTAGAGAATGCAGTGTAATATGGAGGATCTTTAAGGCATATCGCCCTGATAACAGTCCCATAAAACAGATCATTTTACAGCCAGAAGATCTCAGTCTTGAAACATTATGGAACAGGAGCCATTTTCAAGCGACATAAAGTTTAACATACTGTAGAGCTACATCTGCCACGGCGCCAGCTTCCTTCCACGCTACATCTGCCACGGCGCCAGCTTCCTTCCACGCTACATGTGACTGACTGGCCTGGGGATTTTATTAGTTAAAGAGAGAGAGAGAAGGGGCATTGTGTCACACTGCATTGCGTGCTTTGAGCTCCACCTCTTGTTCTCCTGCTGCAGCCTCCTCACTTGGCCACTTTATGGCTCTCTCTTTCCATCTCTCTATTCCTTTCCTCCGACCTCTCTCCACTCTTGGGTGAAGTTTCCCCAAGGTACAAATGTAGGATCAGCTTCCCCTCCCCCAATCCTAACCTTAACCATTAGATTTAGAGATATTAAATAGAAGGCATTTTCTATCGAGCAATTGCACAAAAATAAGAAAACATTTCAAGGAGAATTGGGAGTTAGTGTTTTGTATTGATTACATTTGAAAAGACATTGTGTAACAGAAACAGATTCATATCACCCCCTAAAAACTTTTGCTAAACAAAACAATAGGCTTTGTTGAATTGAATGCCTTTCTGTTTCTCTGTAGAACTGACTGTAGTGAAGGTAATGACTTACATGGTGTAGAACTGACTGTAGTGAAGTTAATGACTTACATGGCGTAGAACTGACTGTAGTGAAGGTAATGACTTACATGGTGTAGAACTGACTGTAGTGAAGGTAATGACTTACATGATGTAGAACTGACTGTAGTGAAGGTAATGACTTACATGGTGTAGAACTGACTGTAGTGAAGGTAATTACTTACATGATGTAGAACTGACTGTAGTGAAGGTAAGGACTTACATGATGTAGAACTGACTGTAGTGAAGGTAATGACTTACATGGTGTAGAACTGACTGTAGTGAAGGTAATGACTTACATGGCGTAGAACTGACTGTAGTGAAGGTAATGACTTACATGGTGTAGAACTGACTGTAGTGAAGGTAATGACTTACATGGCGTAGAACTGACTGTAGTGAAGGTAATGACTTACATGGCGTAGAACTGACTGTAGTGAAGGTAATGACTTACATGACGTAGAACTGACTGTAGTGAAGGTAATGACTTACATGGCGTAGAACTGACTGTAGTGAAGGTAATGACTTACATGGTGTAGAACTGACTGTAGTGAAGGTAATGACTTACATGGCGTAGAACTGACTGTAGTGAAGGTAATGACTTACATGGTGTAGAATTGACTGTAGTGAAGGTAAGGACTTACATGATGTAGAACTGACTGTAGTGAAGGTAATGACTTACATGGTGTAGAACTGACTGTAGTGAAGGTAATGACTTACATGATATAGAACTGACTGTAGTGAAGGTAAGGACTTACATGATGTAGAACTGACTGTAGTGAAGGTAATGACTTACATGATGTAGAACTGACTGTAGTGAAGGTAATGACTTACATGGTGTAGAACTGACTGTAGTGAAGATAATGACTTACATGATGTAGAACTGACTGTAGTGAAGGTAATGACTTACATGGTGTAGAACTTTGAGAAAGCGCTGGTAACTTTACTGACAGTATTGACTTAGCACAAGGCCTTTACAAAGTCCTCTGACTTAAAAAAAAAAAATGACACTCAGACAACGAACAATGACAGCTACCTCCAGGAGCAAAATAAACCCTTTCTAATGTACATTTCCTCCACTTAGCCTTTCATTCAGCTGGTGACTGAGAATGAGAAGGAGCCTGATCACTAATGCAACTAATTCAGACACTATAGATTACTGATTGTCAAGGGCAGACTTTGATTTCTGCCCTGGCCATTTGAAAGCAAACCTCACAACATAAATATAATGGATCGATGGAAATGCTAGGAGACCTTGGCACTTTCTGTAGCTAGATTATCATAGACAACTGGGAACATTCTGCTCTCCAGACCTTTACTAAGAGCCCAATGATCTATGAACAGCTAAGGAGGGAAAGTGCAAGGTGTTCAGAGCCACACAAACAGCTCCATAAACCTTTATATCACACACGTAAAAGCACTGTCGCTCACACACGCAAGCTTGCTCGCACGATACATGCAGGTACTCTCTCTCTCTCACACACACACACACACACACACAGACAGATACAGAAACCATTACTAACCACACTATTTAACGGGGAGTAGGCCTCGTCGATTTCCCTCAAATTATCAAATGCCAGGAGGAGAATAAATGTCAATTCCAGCTTTGTTTAGCTGAATCAATGATCGACTGGAGAGTGAGGACAACAACTTACAGATGTGGGATCTTAATTTGATCACTCTTTTGTTGGTGAGGATTTTTCCTGCAAACCTATTGTTTATTTGAGTAAAAAAAATGGTTCTAAAGATTGTAATGTCTGATTTGAAATTTCAAACATGAATTGCTGTAAAGAAAAAATGTATAAACCCCTACAAAAATGTCTATTAATAATAATTAACCTAATAATTCCCATTTCCTGTTGCTGCAGGATTGTTTCCTTCTGTAGCAGACTGGCTCAAATTAAGATCCTACATCTGTCATTTCTCTTCTGTTGACCTGGAGACATGTAATTTAGCCTCAGCGGAGATCGGATAACACTACGAACAATCCAACATGTTCCCACAATCAATTTGTTGGGCCTAATTACTTTGTTAATTAGTTCCAGTATTTACTTAAATTATGTTTTAACAAAAAGAGATGGGTGTTTTTGTGAGTGCCTTTTGAATGGCTCCCCCCCTGACTCTAAACACTGCTTTCAGCTGGCTTGTTTAGCATCTTTCACATCTCTTTTGTGAGGTGTCTTTCATAATACGAGCATCCTGTTGCGCCAAACACCTCCTCTGTGCCTTTCAGAGGAGCTTCACCCCTCCACATCTTGACACCTTGATGGATAGGAGCAGCAGGAAGCATACAACCAGAGAGAAAGAAAGAGAAAAGAGAGAGAGAGAGAAAGAGACTCCTGCTGACATCCTCAGAACAGTACACATTACAGTGTGTACAGATGCATTATAACGAGAGGTTTCCGCCATGCAAAATAATAATGATTCATTAGATTCTGATCCGAGATTGAACAGGCTGAAACATCTATCACCTCATCTGTCCATCACATATTTTGTGGTCTGATCTTGTCTCTGGAGAAGGCTGATTTCCACTACATAAACAAGAGGTTTTGGCCAGAGTTTTCAGTTAGTATTGGTCAGTTAAAATGTGGTGGGCTAGTTCTGTTGACACCATGCATAATTAAAGTATGCTGGTTGGCTGGCTAAATGGTCAGCTCTGGTTATAGCTAGGCTTAGTGAGCGAGGCTGCATGCGTCAAGAGACGGGGGTCAAACAGAGCTGGACACTACAGTCTGGGGACAGAAGGGGACACTACTGGTCTGGTCTGGCCTTTCTCTCCCTATCAAATGTCCTGTCTACCTTCTCTCCCTCTGCTGTGACAAGAGGCTGAGCTCCACTGTGACTGGGCAGGCCCTAGCTGCATGACATAACCCTCCTTGTCCCTCCCCATCTCCATCATTGTATCCTGGCATCACCTGCCTTCTGGGCCCAGCCTAGACTCCCCTGCTGCTTTCCCTCTGTCTGGCCCTCGTCCCTCTTCTGTCTGGGCTGCTCCACGCACGCCATCCCAGACTCACAAGCTTTGCTGAACAGCACAGCATAGTACAGCACACTCCACAGCGTCACTCACTAGAGCCCTCCTACCCTGACTACTACACTACAGACAGGGCACAGCCTCCATACAGTGCCGTGAAAAAGTATTTGCCCTATTTCTGATGTTCATATTTTTGATACTGAATGTTATTGTATCTTCAACCAATATACAATATTTGATATAGGGAACCTGAGTTTACAAATAACAAAAAAAATGATACTTATTTTATTTATTTAAGTAACAAAGTTATGCAACACCCATTGCCCCTGTGTGAAAAAGTAATTGCCCCCATACACTCAATAACTGGTTTTGCCACCTTTAGCTACAATGACTCCAACCAAAAGCTTCCTGTAGTTGTTGATCAGTCTCTCATGTCGTTGTGGAGGAAGTTTGGCCCACTCTTCCATGCAGAACTGCTGTAATTCAGCAGAGAGGTGATTGGGCAGATAACAATCCAAGATCTGCTCACGTTCCTTTCCACTCTTGAGATTTCAAAACTATATTTTCCATCCAGGGCCCATTTGAATGAGCAGCCAATGCCATTCATTCAGCCACAGCCAGGGTTATTTAAGTGACCACTTATGAAAACAAAGTAAGAAGCAAAACCACTCACTCCAGGTCTTTGTTGGCACGGAGACACATGTGAATGAGAACAACAAGAGAGCGAGTGAGTGGGAGCAGAGCAGCCTCCAGACTTGATCAAAGGACAGACAGACAGTGACACTGCCTCTGAGGCTGACATGTTTTCTGATGGCTTTCTGACCGACAGCTCTGAGTCGGTGACAGCGTCTCAAATGCCACAGTAGTCCTTTTCCAGTGTACTACCTGCGACTAGGACCTATAGTGCACTATACAAGGAATAGGGTGCCATTTGTGATGCAACCAGTGCCAGAATGACAGCAACTACTCAGGGGACAGCATGCAGGATGGGATGAGAGGATCCAGGGAGGAAGGGACAGTTTGAGGCCCACAAAAACACTACTGTCCTGGGTTGCCCTATCTGTGCTCTTGAACATAACGTCCATATCCCTCTCCAGGTGGAGATCAGGGTCTGCATTCACAAAGCATCTCAGAGTAGGAGTGCTGATCTAGCTCCGTTTTGTCTTTTCGATTATAAATAGTCCATTGTTGACATATTCTCAAAATGTTTAGCTTGTCAGCAATTTCAAGATATAACGTTCGAAATACAGAAATTGTCCCAGTACAATGCATTTGGTGATGGTCATGTGATGCTGCGTTTTGCAACATGTCAACATTGGACTAATGAAACAAATATCAAAAGATTGTTTTTGGGTGGAATTTTCCTTTAACAACTCCCCCATCTTGGGATTTGCAGTGTAGAAGCCATTAACCAGCCCTAGCCCACAGCCTCCCATGCCAACCAAACCCTCATCTCTATTGAATTACAGAGATTAAATCACAGATCCTTAATTAGGACCAATAAAGGCATCCTGTGGCTTCAGGTACTTCAGAGAGACGCTGTGATTGGATGAAAATGTGAAAACATATGAAATGAAATTGGTTTACCACTGAGTGTGCGCCCCACGACCCTGACTGGAGTAAAGCGGAGGAGTGGAGGGGGAAAGAAGAGTCCCAGTGCGAATAAGACTTCCCACCATGGAAAAGCCCGTAAAGGCCCAGCGCAGTCAAAAAAACGTGATTATCCTGTGTTTTATATATATTTCCACACTGAGGTTGGAATAATATTGTGAAAATAATGATAATGCCATTTTAGTGTAAGAGGGTCATTCTTTAAAGAATGGGGCCAATGTGTGACATTGGGATCAACATTAAAAAATGGTTTAAAACAAAAATTAAAAGGATTTTCATGCAGTTCCACATGTGTACTTACAGGAATAAAAGTGAATAAATCCATTTGTCTCATAACTCCAGATGTACAACAATATAGGACTAGGACTATACATTCTTTAGGCAGGGTTCATACACATATTGGCAAGTCCAATTAAAGGACTTTTAGGGACTTTTTCAAGCACTTAATTGTACTTTTCAAGGACCTCAACGTTTTTCAATTGTATAAATTATATAATTGCACATATAGGGCCTAATAGAACCCACCCCCCAAAGTGTCAGAAAAGTAGCCCATTACTACCTTAAGAATAATACTTTTTTTAGGCCTTGCCAATGCATTTATATTCAAATTATTATTACATACTAAAATTTGTGAGAATAATGTAGACATTTCCTGACTAAAAAGATTGGATACATTCATGGCGATTTTTCTGTCGTCTATGTGGCCGACCCAGGCACACGTAATAAAGCCATGAATAGAGGTAGCATTAATCTCTCCATTTGAATCTCACCATCGCTGTTTTTATAATGGGAAAGTGACCCAAAACCAGGTTCCTTTTATAATGGAAGGATATGTATGGAAAGCCAGGTTGAAGCATGGTTTTACCGCAACAGAGTAGCGCAACACCTTTCAAATTAAGTGGCGGGACACATACGAAAGCGGCACAACAACAGACAAAAACAGAAAGCGGCACAAAAACAAATTTAAATCATGGACAATTACAAAGGAGCAGGAGAACTTATCAATTGTCTACAATAATTACAATAACTTTTCAAGCACCAAATTAAGGAAATGTCAGATTTTTAAGGTAGGCCTATTCCAGTACTTGAATTTCTGAGCTCCAAATTCAAGTTCAAGTGGGTAACTTTAAGCCCCCTGTTTAAAATTGCATGTCTAACATTGGAAAACAAAATGGATTCGTCATGTTATTTCATTTACCAAATCATATTGTCAATAAGCCCACTAGTCTATATAATGTGCTGTCATTATATCCAGAATAATTAATAGGAATAGTGTTGGGTGTTGTGCAATAGTCTATCCTACACAATTGTACACAGTAGACTCGGTGTCCAATCCGAGGCACAAAACCATATGAAAACATGAAATCATTACCTTGATGCTTTTTCTGTTAAATCTAAGGAGACCCTGCTGTAAATCAAGCAGACAACAACAGATGATCAACATCCATTTGCTGGGGACATTAGATCCAACGTGGCTCTACGTGGATCCAGGCACAAGGCGTAACTAATATTCTGGACATACCTGGACACACAGTTTTTCCAGCACTTGGGCTGGTGTTGCATGTTGTTGCATTGCATGCGCTATCACAACAGCTGTTCGTCACTTGACTGTCATTCTGAAAATTGTGTGTGTGAAAATATAATGGCTAATCAGCTGGACACCAAATGGCCATCCAACAAGGATTATGTGTAATTATTGAAGAACCACATTAATGACAGTATCAATGTAGGTTTTAAGTATCCAGGTAAGGTGACTCTTTGGCCTCCCAAGTGGCGCAGTAGTCTATGACACTGCAACGCAGTGCTAGCTGTGCCACTAGAGATTCTGGGTTTGAGTCCAGGCTCTGTCGCAGCCGGCTGCGACTGGGAGACCCATGGGGCGGCGCACAATTGGCCCAGCATCGCGTCCGGGTTAGGGGAGAGTTTGGCTGGCAGGGATGTCCTCGTCCCATCACGCACTAGCGAGTCCTGTGGCGGGCCGGGCACAGTGCACGCTGACACTGTCGCCAGGTGTACAGTGTTTCTTCCGACACATTGGTGCGGCTGGCATTAAGTGTGCATTGCGGCTTGTTTGGGTTGTGTTTCGGAGGATGCACAGTTCTTGACCTTTGCCTCTCCCGAGTCCGTATGGGAGTTGCAGCGATGAGACAAGACTGTAACTGGGTTAAAGACGAGATGTGTAAATTTGGTGTCCGAAGGCCATTCATTTAACATAAAAAGATAAATATGTATAAATATAATATTAAATCTCTCAACTCTTACCCTTCTTTTGACCCAGAAATATTTGTGTTGCAAACTATTAAATTAAGGAAGTTATTGAGCTCTAAAGTGTCAAAATGTCCTTCAGTGTAACTGTCCGGTTAAAATTCTAATGAAAAAAGTGTTTTTAAAATCTAGAAATTCATCTTAAAAATATAAATGAACACCCATGGAAAAATTGTGTTAGTGTTTGCAACAATATATTGAATAATGGGCAACATACTGTATCTAAAAAATATATAGGTCAATGATTTAGGTCATTACTTTATATAGGTGGCAAAGGAACTACCTGTTAAATATGTTTATGTATGAAATCCGTCCTTCAGTATCACACTTTTGTCCTTCAGCAAAACAAAAGTTTAATGTTATATCACAATGTCACCCGTTATGCTGAATGACAGTAGCTTTGTTATCCCATGTTTTCATGTACTCATGCAATTCATATTTACTTGTTGTATGAATACTGAATATTATCATTTTAAACTATTTTATGGCATTTTAAGGTATTTCAAGGCACATTATCTTTATACTGTAGATGCCGTTGTCTAATAAGGAGAGGGCTGCACGGCACAGACAAAAGATTAACCCAGATCCAGTTGCTAGGCAGGAAAGACTAGCGAAAAGAAAAGCAAGTTACTGTTTACAGAATAGGATATAATAGGATATAAAGCTGGGTGGATAACACATAACATTGAGTTGCACTATTATACTGTAGTTAATGTTTTATTGCACTGCAGTTAAGGTATAACTGATGCATTATATTAGTTAATATAATATTACACACACACACACAATTATGGATTAAAAATTGATTATGCGTGTCTCGATCACGAGAATGTGAAACTTCTAGTTGACAGGTTGAGCCAAAGCGGGTTGCTGAAAACCTCAAGCGTTTCCGAGTTACTGTCTTCCATTGTCTGTGATCTCAAGAACAAGCAATGCATGTACCGTGTTTATGCAAAGTGTTGCTATGATTAAATAGAGCTGGCCCTACCTGAAGAGAATGCACCAATTTTCGTGGCAACAGTGGCAAAGGGAGAAATCAAGCAACTGAGAAAGGTCATTCACACATTTTGTGAAAAGAACAGACGGGCACGTGGCTCGATCTGGTTAAAAACGAGAAACTGGATGCTCTTGCGAGGTACCAGTTTAACTGGCTGCACCAAGTTGAGCAGTGCCGAAATGATTGTTATTGCTGAAGGAATCACATTTAATCAATATTTGTGGGCCGTAGTGATATGTGTCATTCAGGGGAACAAAATATTTTAACACCAGTATTTTATACTAAAATACAATAAGTTTTGTTTTGTTGACTCAGAGAGACAAAAACAAATCTCAAAGGATGAAGTGAAAGATATTTTCATAGATTTTAGCTATTTTTTCAGTGTAAGGCAGGTAGTTTTTGTAAAGAACCTTCAACAAATGTTGAGTTGTACCCGTAACACATCAAATACGGGGGTATTAAAAATAAAATAATGTAATTTCTTCTGGGTAGTTATATTTCTGCCAGTCTAAGCATGGATATATAACCTTGTGATTATGAAAATTGGGCATAAAATTGTAATTTAAAAAAACAGTGTTATACTGAATTACATTTTACTAGGGTACATTCATATGATGATTGGCTTTAATGTTGAATATAACTAATATAAGGACATATTAGTTGACACTCCAAAGAACATAAAAAAGCCTTTTAGGGAATTTAATTGATGTTTTATTTGTTTGCTTCATATGTATATAAGGTGACTCTTTCGGTTATAAGCATTTGATTTTGCAATGCATACATTACTTTGAATTTGTGTGCCCATGAAAAATGTTTTCAAACCGTAACATAATGAGACACGAAATGTTACTTAGCTACACTGCATTTCTGAGATCTCTATTAAAAAAACTGTCTGACAGCTAGATCCAGGATTCTTACAGGATTCAAGTTCAATGTCTAATTTAACTGATTAATGCTTAATATATAATATGACAACAACTTACACTGCCATAAATGCAAGGACAGAAAAGTAATGTTTTATGTCACACGATTTTGGACAAATCCATCAAGACACCAACCATGATAAAGGGTTAAAGACATGTTTTAAATTAAATTGTGAATGTTATTGAATATAGCTATGATCCCATTTATAGCTTCATTTAATGACGTGAAAAAAATTGGCATTTTTTTATCAATGACTTCTCAACAGCTGTAACAATTTGCCCAGCGTAGGAAATCCTCACTGGTACCCTAGTTTCTAGAAAAGCGCCTGACATTTCAGCCTGTTGTGGTGGGATGGAGTTTTGGCCTGCCTGGTGACATCACCAGGTGGTAAATGTATTAATAGACCAATAAGAAAGAGAGTTCCAAACCTCTCTGCCAATAACAGTTAGTTTTCAGTTTTCCCCTCCCCACTCAGACCACTCCCAGACAGTCCTAGCAACATTCTTGCTTGAGAAATTGCTCTTTACTGAGAAACTATTTCTGTTTCTTTTTGACCATATTATTTAATTTGAAACAATCACAGTAAGGAACTTAATTGTTACCCAGATTATTTGATATTGAGATAAAAATGGCTGCATTGGGCCTCTGTGTGTGATCAGGGGAACAGAGGAAAGGAGAGCCTGGCATCCTGTCGTAGAAGTCTTTGCTGGGCTTGGGCTGGAGAGGAGGGGGTATTCAAGGTAATATGTCTGCCACTGAACACACTGGAGAGTGCTGCTGTTGCTGCAAGGATGAACAACAGCTAACTAAGAGAGACAGGCCAGAGACACACACACACACACACACACACACACACACACACACACACACACACACACACACACACACACACACACACACACACACACACACACACACACACACACACACACACACACACACACACACACACACGCACACAGGGAAGGGGAGTTGCTGAGGAAAACCCCATTGAGCACATAGCCTGGCTGTTCCACTGGACGCACACATCTCATAGTGTCAACATGGCCAAAAGCTTTCAACTGCCTTAAACTCATCACAGCACTAACGCTAAGTCTCCCCTTGTGCTCCCGGCTTCAGTAGGAAATTGAAATGGGATGCAAACACTTGGTAGTGCAGACGTTTCTAGGTCTGGGAGAACGCTGGCTTAAATGCGATGGGCAGGTAAGACTACAGAGATTTAGAGGGTGGGTGAGTTAGAATAGAAAGTATCTGTGAACACGCATGCATGCACACACACACAAACACACGCATGCACAAACACACACACAGTTGGACACTTCCCTACTGTGCCCTCTCCCTAATCTATTCTCCATTAGCTTGTTGTGATGTTGCTATTTTTGAAAACACAGGGGAGGGGGGGGGGGAATCTCACTCCATCACAACACAATACACAGCGGCAAGCAGTAAGCACACAAACAAAAAACAGCCCCTAACCACCTTCCAACTCGGCACAGCAGCCAGGCAGGCAGGCAGGCACTAATCCTCCCCTGCCCTAATTGTGGGTGCAGTCACCCCACATTCACTTCATGAAAAAGCTGGCTTATACAGTACTTTACCAGACCGCTCTCTCTCTCTCTCTCTCTCTCTCTCTCTCTGTCTATCTCTCTCTCTCACCCCATCTCTCTCTGTTTCTCTCACCCCATCTCTCTCTGTTTCTCTCACTCCATCTCTCTCTGTTTCTCTCACTCCATCTCTCTCTGTTTCTCTCACTCTATCTCTCTCTGTTTCTCTCACTCCATCTCTCTGTTTCTCTCACCCCATCGCTCTCTGTTTCTCTCACCCCATCTCTCTCTGTTTCTCTCACCCCATCTCTCTCTGTTTCTCTCACCCCATCTCTCTCTGTTTCTCTCACTCCATCTCTCTGTTTCTCTCACCCCATCACTCTCTGTTTCTCTCACCCCATCTCTCACCCCATCTCTCTCTGTTTCTCTCACTCCATCTCTCTGTTTCTCTCACCCCATCTCTCTGTTTCTCTCACCCCATCTCTCTCTGTTTCTCTCACCCCATCTCTCTGTTTCTCTCACCCCATCTCTGTTTCTCTCACCCCATCGCTCTCTGTTTCTCTCACCCCATCGCTCTCTGTTTCTCTCACCCCATCTCTCTGTTTCTCTCACTCCATCTCTCTCTGTTTCTCTCACTCCATCTCTCTGTTTCTCTCACTCCACCTCTGTTTCTCTCACTCCATATCTCTTTCTCTCACCCCATCTCTGTTTCTCTCACCCCTTCTCTCTGTTTCTCTCACCCCATCGCTCTCTGTTTCTCTCACCCCATCGCTCTCTGTTTCTCTCACCCCATCTCTCTGTTTCTCTCACTCCATCTCTCTCTGTTTCTCTCACTCCATCTCTCTGTTTCTCTCACTCCACCTCTGTTTCTCTCACTCCATCTCTCTGTTTCTCTCACCCCATCTCTCTGTTTCTCTCACCCCATCTCTCTGTTTCTCTCACCCCATCTCTCGGTTTCTCTCACTCCATCTCTCTCTGTTTCTCTCACTCCATCTCTCTTTCTCTCACTCCATCTCTCTGTTTCTCTCACCCCATCTCTCTCTGTTTCTCTCACCCCATCTCTCTGTTTCTCTCACCCCATCTCTCTCTGTTTCTCTCACCCCATCGCTCCCTGTTTCTCTCACCCCATCTGTTTTTCTTTAACTCTCCCTCTCTCTCTCTCCCTCCCCATCTCTCTCTTCATCTGTCTCCCTTTCTCCCTCACATATCTCACTCCCCTCCCCCTTCTGCATCACTCTCTCTCTCTCCATTCCTCCCTTCTCTCTATTTCTCTCTCTCTCTCTCTCTCTCTGTCTCCCTCTCTCCCACAGAAAGAGCCTAAGGTGATTATAGACTGTGGTGGGGGACTAAATCACAGCCTTTGTTTCCTAAAAATAGGTTTAAAATAGTGTAACCTACAACAATACAGGACAGATCTCTCTGCGCATGCCTTTGGAGGGGAGAAAAGGGTCAGCCAGTATTGAGGTCAAGAAGGTATTCCTCTCCATGAAAGATGGAGGAGAGTAGAGTGAGGGTAGTTGCTAGTTGCTTACCAGAATGTTCTCAGTGAGAGCTGCTCTGACATCATCATGGCTGGTAGTCCACATGATTCCACATGTCAGCAGGACATGCAGCTAAATCACACAGTCACCAGAGACACATTAAAAACAGGCTATTAAACGGTTCAGCAATTAATTCCTTTTAATCAAAAAAGCCATCAGTCAAGTGAGCGGCCACCCGCGGCTCTACCCCTCCTGGCTTTTTCCTATGTCTGTGTAGACTGAGGTCCACACAGTGTTGTGCTCTCTGATCTACTGTCTGAAACACATGGAGACCCACAGAGACACACTGGGTACTGGTGGAGGTCCACCACTTTGTTAATTAGTCATATACAGTACACATGATATACACTGAGTGTACAAAACATTAGGAACACCTTCCTAATATTGAGTTGCACCTCCCCTTTTGCCCTCAGAACAGCCTGAATTCATCGGGGCATGGGCCTTGTCGAAAGCGTTCCACAGAGATGCTGGTCCATGTTGACTCCAATGCTTCCCACAGTTGTGTCAAGTTGGCTGGTAGTGGGTCTCTACTTCGAATAGCTCGCTCCATCTCATCCCATAGAGGCTCAGTTGACTTGGCAGGCCACTGCAGTAAACTGAATTCACTGTGGAACCAGTCCTGGACAAGCTTTGTGGCATGGGGCATTATCCTGCTGTAAAAATCTATTCGCAGATGGATACACTGCTGCCATGAAGAGATACACCTGACTGGCAGGTTCAGATATGCTGTGGCATTCAAACGTTGCTCCACTTTTATCAAAAGGCCCAATGTGTGCCATGAAAACACACCCGCACACCACCACCATCACCACCACCAGCCTGTAATGTTGACACACAGCATGATGGATGCATGTACTCGTGGTTATCTTCATACCATAGGCCTACCATCAGTGTGAAAGAGCAGGAACCGGGATTCATCAGACCAGGTAATGTTTTTCCAATTCTCCAGTGTCCAGTGTTTTCGTTCCTAAGCCCACTGCAACCGCAGTATCTTGTTTTTTGTTGAAAGAAGTGGAACTCTCTAAGGTCATCGGATGCCATACCTCATTCGTGTCAAGGTACAATGAGTTGTGCATTATTTTATGGGTCTTTGGGCACCAATGTTGTACTGGACTGTCAGTTGACTAACTGTCTGTTGCTCTGCACAATGTGTCAGCCTCCTTTGTCCTCTTTCATCAATGACCTGTGTTTGACCACTGGCCTGCCATGGATGGATGTCTTTAGGTGGGGGACCATTCTTGATACACATGGGAAACTGTCGAGCTTGAAAAATCCAGCAGCACTGCAGTTCTTGACACACTCAAACCGGTGCGCCTGGCACCGACTACCATACCCCGTTCAAAGGCACTTAAATATTGTGTCTGCCCGTTCACCCTCTGAATGGAACACATACACAATCCATGTCTTAATTGTCTCAAAGCTTAAAAATCCTTCTTAAACCCTGTCTCCTCCCCTTCACCTACACTGATTGAAGTGGATTTAACAAGTGACATCAATAAGGGATCATAGCTTTCACCTGGATTCACATGGTCAGTCTGTCAATGTTCTGAACACTCAGTGTATGTGAAGTACTCAGTGTATGTGGAGTACCCAGTGTATGTGGAATACACCGTGTATGTGGAGTATTCAGTGTATATGGAGTATTCAGTGTATGTTGAGTACTCAGTGTATGTGGAGTACTCAGTGTATGTGGAGAACTCAGTGTATGTGGAGTACACAGTGTATGTGGAGTACTCAGTGTTTGTAGAGTACACAGTGTATGTGGAGTACACAGTGTATGTGGAGTACACAGTGTATGTGGAGTACTCAGTGTATGTGGAGTACCCAGTGTATGTGGAGTACCCAGTGTATGTTGAGTACACAGTGTATGTGGAGTACTCAGTGTATGTGGAGTACCCCGTGTATGTGGAGTACACTGTGTATGAGGAGTACTCAGTGTATGTGGAGTACTCAGTGTATGTGGAGTACTCAGTGTATGTTGAGTACACAGTGTATGTGGAGTACTCAGTGTATGTGGAGTACCCCGTGTATATGGAGTATTCAGTGTATATGGAGTATTCAGTGTATGTGGAGTATTCAGTGTATGAGGAGTACTCAGTGTATGTGGAGTACTCAGTGTATGTGGAGTACTCAGTGTATGTGGAGTACTCAGTGTATGTGGAGTACTCAGTGTATGTGGAGTACACAGCGCAACGGAATGCTTACTTTCAGGTTCACCTCTCGACAACGGAATGCTTACTTTCAGGTTCACCTCTCGACAACGGAATGTTTACTTTCAGGTTCACCTCTCGACAACGGAATGCTTACTTTCAGGTTCACCTCTCGACAACGGAATGCTTACTTTCAGGTTCACCTCTCGACAACGGAATGCTTACTTTCAGGTTCACCTCTCGACAACGGAATGCTTACTTTCAGGTTCACCTCTCGACAACGGAATGTTTACTTTCAGGTTCACCTCTCGACAACGGAATGCTTACTTTCAGGTTCACCTCTCGACAACGGAATGCTTACTTTCAGGTTCACTTCTCGACAACGGAATGTTTACTTTCAGGTTCACCTCTCGACAACGGAATGCTTACTTTCAGGTTCACCTCTCGACAACGGAACAACAATAGAAAAGTAATTAAGGGAATATAAGAGTAGTAAAAAAGAAAAGCTCAATGAATAGGATAAACATTTAGCAAAAATATAACACAAGAAGGCACTCGCATGAAAACTGTTCTACTGTCAGTTCTACTGATACACACTGAGACACACTCGATTATGGTGGAGATTCACATACTGTTCTACTGTCAGTTCTACTGAGACACACCGGATTATGGTGGAGATTCACATACTGTTCTACTGTCAGTTCTACTGAGACACACCGGATTATGGTGGAGATTCACATACTGTTCTACTGTCAGTTCTACTGAGACACACCGGATTATGGTGGAGATTCACATACTGTTCTACTGTCAGTTCTACTGAGACACACCGGATTATGGTGGAGATTCACATACTGTTCTACTGTCAGTTCTACTGAGACACACTGGATTATGGTGGAGATTCACATACTGTTCTACTGTCAGTTCTACTGAGACACACCGGATTATGGTGGAGATTCACATACTGTTCTATCGTCAGTTCTACTGAGACACACCGGATTATGGTGGAGATTCACATACTGTTCTACTGTCAGTTCTACTGAGACACACTGAGACACACTGGATTATGGTAGAGATTCACATACTGTTCTACTGTCAGTTCTACTGAGACACACCGGATTATGGTGGAGATTCACATACTGTTCTACTGTCAGTTCTACTGAGACACACTGGATTATGGTGGAGATTCACATACTGTTCTACTGTCAGTTCTACTGAGACACACTGGATTATGGTGGAGATTCACATACTGTTCTACTGTCAGTTCTACTGAGACACACTCGATTATGGTGGAGATTCACATACTGTTCTACTGTCAGTTCTACTGAGACACACCGGATTATGGTGGAGATTCACATACTGTTCTACTGTCAGTTCTACTGAGACACACCGGATTATGGTGGAGATTCACATACTGTTCTACTGTCAGTTCTACTGAGACACACCGGATTATGGTGGAGATTCACATACTGTTCTACTGTCAGTTCTACTGAGACACACCGGATTATGGTGGAGATTCACATACTGTTCTACTGTCAGTTCTACTGAGACACACTGGATTATGGTGGAGATTCACATACTGTTCTACTGTCAGTTCTACTGAGACACACCGGATTATGGTGGAGATTCACATACTGTTCTATCGTCAGTTCTACTGAGACACACCGGATTATGGTGGAGATTCACATACTGTTCTACTGTCAGTTCTACTGAGACACACTGAGACACACTGGATTATGGTAGAGATTCACATACTGTTCTACTGTCAGTTCTACTGAGACACACCGGATTATGGTGGAGATTCACATACTGTTCTACTGTCAGTTCTACTGAGACACACTGGATTATGGTGGAGATTCACATACTGTTCTACTGTCAGTTCTACTGAGACACACTGGATTATGGTGGAGATTCACATACTGTTCTACTGTCAGTTCTACTGAGACACACTGGATTATGGTGGAGATTCACAAACTGTTCTACTGTCAGTTCTACTGAGACACACTGGATTATGGTGGAGATTCACAAACTGTTCTACTGTCAGTTCTACTGAGACACACCGGATTATGGTGGAGATTCACATACTCTTCTACTGTCAGTTCTGTTGTCTGCCAGCTCTACTGAGACACTGAGGCAGACTGGCTACTGGTGAACAGTTCAGAGGGGGACCACATTGGCCACAATATAGCCTGTTTTGACAGTTTCCACACATTACTAGATGTTGGTGCTGCAAACGTGCTGAGCTCATCTCTCTCTAGGAAGGTATAGAATCTAGTGAATGGAGAAGCAGAGGCTTAAACCTGCACTCACGGGGCATGCATTTCCTGTCTTTCCTCTAATGTCAGAACAGAGTCAGACGGACACCCCCTTCCCTTGTTGGCAGGACAGGACTTATTTCATTATTCCACTGAAGGCTTGATTAGACAGAGAAGGTAATTAAACCAGCCAATTCATTGCCAATTCAACAGGCACGTCACCTGTAAATAATGGAAACTCTTCATTGTCCATTCCTACATATTCATATCGCTATCACATTAATACATTGTGCAGGGCTGGCTTTAGGGTCACCACAAGGGCTGCTTTAAATCTAAGATGAGCCGTCTCCATAATTCTGGCCCAGCACCGTTATAGACACACGGAAGAACCACACAAAAATGACTGCATTGTAAATGGGAGAAATTGATATTAAGCGAATCAATTATTTTACGGAGTAAAAAGGGGGCTGAAATTCCTCAGTTTAGTTCATTGCTTATTCTACCTACTGTACAGTATGCCTCCAACCGGGGCAATTCAGACCGAATCATTAGTCTCAATCAACAATCAATTAATCTATCGATGAAGATAGGAGTTTGGTGGAATATTAGATGGTGTTATGAGTTATAAGAAGTGAATGAGGTTCCCAGGAAGTGTCATGAATGAGGGGGGGGGCACTGTTGAATTGTAGTCAACCCCAGAGAGGATTGAGAGAATTGTACCGTTTGTTAATTAAACCTTTGTTAAAAACGAAATTGATAGCCATTTTATTAGTTCATTAAAAAAAGTTATGAATATTAATTTTCCAATTTGAAATGCGCTCTCACCTCTCTTTTCCCCATCCTCCCTTTCTCAAACACACATAACAAAAAGCCTGAATAATTTATCAATTGACTTCTTATATTTTAATTAATTAATTCAGTAATGCAAAATTCATAAATGGCCTTCCTCCGCATCCCCCCACCTCGTCTTCCTCTACGTTGTAATGAAGTGGTTAAGAGAAGGAGAGAACGAGGGAGGTCTGCCTCCGGGGGTATTTTATACAGAAGGGAGTAGGCCGACGTTATGTGAAATATATTAGGACAAATCATCATCAGGATTCAACAATATTCAGTAGGTTCAGCGTCTTTCTGAGAGAGCGATGATAGAGCCAATGCGGCATTTCTGTGTTATATAGGCCTATAGGGAGGAAAAAGAGAGAGAGAGAGAAGTAAAGGCTGGAGCACCAATGGTCGCTTATATCATGCCTGATGATGCATTATTAAGACACACGAGGCCTGGGAGGATACGTCTCCTCCTCCTCACTCTCAGAATGATGATGTGGGGGGGCGTGAGGTCACCCCCGCCGCTGCCCTGTCACACGACTCGCTAAAGGGGAGCTTCGCTGCGTGTCACCTTGTCAGCCTGTGTACTTCCTGCACACTGAGCCTCAGCTGGACTGAGTGCCACAGAAGGCAAAGTTGAGTGGGACAAGCACTGTGTGTGTGTGTGTGTGTGTGTGTGTGTGTGTGTGTGTGTGTGTGTGTGTGTGTGTGTGTGTGTAAGCCTGTGATTCACCCAGTTCCCTGGCAGTCTTCCAGGATCTATTTTCTCCTTCTCTTTACATAACAACAAACAGTATGATTGGGGCTGTGTGTCCTGTCCTGTCCTTACTGTGTGTTACTGTTTCGGTCTAAAGGAGGCCTGACTGTGCCAGGGAGCCTCCTGTGGGCTGGGATGATCAGCCAATCAGAGAGGGTTGTTCGGTAACCACACCCTAGGACAGAGCTGTGGCCCGGATTCGGGCCTGGCATGGGGGGCTTTGACGGGTGGCCCCTGGGGGCCTCAGAGAGGGGGACAGGATCCGGGATCCGCTCACACCATATGCCTACAGGACAGCACCCAGCAGAGAGGCACAACCAAAATAGGGACTCAGAGCTCCCAATACAAGTCACTGACACCAACATAAGGCTTCTTTCTGCTCAGTAAAGACCAGCAGAGTAGAGTACAGTAGTATGCAGGACAAAGAGGGAGACAACCAGAGGCAGACAGGAAATAGAACAATGGGAGAGATGAGAGGAAAAGAGGAATGTGGAGGCAGCAGGGGACAGCCATGTCTGTCCTCGCCTAGGGTGTGTGTAGGTTGAGCGTACAGTAAATGTGTGTATATTGAGGTAATGTGTGTGTTCATACATTAAGTACCTGCAGGGCAGGGCTGGTTGGGTGTCTCGTACCTCTGCCCCTGCTCTCTGACAGCAAAGCTGCCAGCTCCTATTACTCTGGGCTCTATGTGGCTCTGGCCCTCTCCCTGCTCTGTGTCTCTGGCCCTCTCCCTGCTCTGTGTCTCTTGCCCTCTCCCTGCTCTGTGGCTCTGGCCCGCTCCCTGCTCTGTGTCTCTGGCCCGCTCCCTGCTCTGTGGCTCTGGCCCTCTCCCTGATCTGTGGCTCTGTCCCTCTCTCTGCTCTGTGGCTCTGGCCCGCTCCCTGCTCTGTGGCTCTGGCCCGCTCCCTGCTCTGTGGCTCTGGCCCTCTCCCTGTTCTGTGGCTCTGGCCCTCTCCCTGCTCTGTGGCTCTGGCCCTCTCCTTGCTCTGTGGCTCTGGCCCTCTCCCTGCTCTGTGGCTCTGGCCCGCTCCCTGCTCTGTGGCTCTGGCCCGCTCCCTGCTCTGTGGCTCTGGCCCTCTCCCTGCTCTGTGGCTCTGGCCCTCTCCCTGCTCTGTGTCTCTTGCCCTCTCCCTGCTCTGTGGCTCTGGCCCGCTCCCTGATCTGTGGCTTTGGCCCGCTCCCTGCTCTGTGGCTCTGCTCACCGGTGCAGAAGCACTAATTGAATTAAGTCTTTATTATCACGCTGCAGAGGCAGCACTTCTTCTCCCCATCTCGCTTGGCTGACACTTTTATCCTTGAACACCTGCTTGACATCAACTTCCTCCCCTCTTATTTATTCATCTCCTCTCCTCTCCTCTCCTCTCCTCTCCCCTCCCCTCCCCTCCCCTCCCCTCTCCTCTCCTCTCCTCTCCTCTCCTCTCTGTGGCCAGTTACTGGCTGCAGTTCATTTCATCCTCCTACGTGTTGGCAAACCAACACAGGGGTTTCTGCTGCCTGTTTTCCAACTACTGAGGAGTCGTTGTGTTCAGAGTGAGTTTATTATTGTTAACCTTAATACTGAATTCATCTCCATTAACACACAAGCCTTTTGCCTGATGTCTTTGACATTGTAGCAGCTGTGTGTGAGGAGTAGTTTGCATTCACTCAGGATAAAGGCTAATTCACACAGTTGATCCTGTTACTACTACTATTTATTATCAGCCATTTCTTTACAGTATAGAATATGTCTGGACAGCCTTTCTTTACTAAGGAAGCTCTGGAGAAGAGCCTTGCAAAAGTAGGCTAGTAAACATCACCTAGGATGTAGTGAACCATCCATCTAGTCTACAGTCCTCAGGCCACACTGCTTCCTGGGGTTCAGCTAAGTATTACTTTAAAGGACACACAAACACAAGGCTCTATTAAGTTGCCAAGGAGCTCTCTCTCTCTCTGTCTCTCAGTAATCTATTGACCGTTTGCGTTCTCACTCCTCTCCCCTAAACCACAGGGCTTTTTTTCCATCTGTCAATTGAATCCATCGCTCATCTTGCTATGTCTCTATCTGTTGTTGTTTCTCCTGTGTTTCTCCAGCTCTCCCTCTGTGCATGTGAGTGCCCCTAACCTCTCTTCTCACCACATCCATCATGACTCTCCCATCTCCACCTCCTCAACACATCCATCATGACTCTCCCATCTCCACCTCCTCAACACATCCATCGTGACTCTCCCATCTCCACCTCCTCAACACATCCATCATGACTCTCCCATCTCCACCTCCTCAACACATCCATCATGACTCCAACCATCTCCACCTCCTCAACACATCCATCATGACTCTCCCATCTCCACCTCCTCAACACATCCATCATGACTCTCCCATCTCCACCTCCTCACCACATCCATCATGACTCTCCCATCTCCACCTCCTCAACACATCCATCATGACTCTGCCATCTCCACCTCCTCAACACATCCATCATGACTCTCCCATCTCCACCTCCTCACCACATCCATCATGACTCTCCCATCTCCACCTCCTCAACACATCCATCATGACTCCCCCCATCTCTACCTCCTCAACACATCCATCATGACTCTCCCATCTCAACCTCCTCAACACATCCATCATGACTCCCCCCATCTCAACCTCCTCAAAACATCTATCATGACTTTCCCATCTCCACCTCCTCCACTCTCCTCTCAACACATCTATCATGACTCTCCCATCTCCACCTCCTCAACACATCCATCATGACTCCCCCATCTCCACCTCAACACATCTATCATGACTCCCCCCATCTCCACCTCCTCAACACATCCATCATGACTCTCCCATCTCCACCTCCTCAACACATCCATCATGACTCCCCCCATCTCCACCTCCTCAACACATCCATCATGACTCTCCCATCTCCACCTCCTCAACACATCCATCATGACTCCCCCCATCTCCACCTCCTCCACTCTCCTCTCAAAACATCCATCATGACTCCCCCCATCTCCACCTCCTCAACACATCCATCATGACTCCCCCCATCTCCACCTCCTCCACTCTCCTCTCAACACATCCATCATGACTCCCCCCATCTCCACCTCCTCAACACATCCATCATGACTCCCCCATCTCCACCTCCTCCACTCTCTTCTCAACACATCCATCATGACTCCCGTCCATCTCCACCTCCTCCACTGTCCTCTCAACACATCCATCATGACTCCCCCCCATCTCCACCTCCTCAACACATCCATCATGACTCTCCCATCTCCACCTCCTCCACTCTCTTCTCAACACATCCATCATGACTCCCCCATCTCCACCTCCTCAACACATCCATCATGACTCTCCCATCTCCACCTCCTCAACACATCCATCATGACTCCCCCCATCTCCACCTCCTCAACACATCTATCATGACTCTCCCATCTCCACCTCCTCAACACATCCATCATGACTCTCCCATCTCCACCTCCTCAACACATCCATCATGACTCCCCCCATCTCCACCTCCTCAACACATCCATCATGACTCTCCCATCTCCACCTCCTCAACACATCCATCATGACTCCCCCCCATCTCCACATCTATCATGACTCTCCCATCTCCACCTCCTCCACTCTCCTCTCAACACATCTATCATGACTCTCCCATCTCCACCTCCTCAACACATCTATCATGACTCCCCCAATCTCCACCTCCTCAACACATCCATCATGACTCCCCCAATCTCCACCTCCTCAACACATCCATCATGACTCTCCCATCTCCACCTCCTCAACACATCCATCATGACTCCCCCCATCTCCACCTCCTCAACACATCCATCATGACTCCCCCCATCTCCACCTCCTCAACACATCCATCATGACTCCCATCTCCACCTCCTCAACACATCCATCATGACTCTCCCATCTCCACCTCCTCAACACATCCATCATGACTCCCCACATCTCCATCTCCTCAATACATCCATCATGACTTTCCCATCTCCACCTCCTCAACACATCTATCATGACTCCCCCCATCTCCACCTCCTCCACTCTCCTCTCAACACATCTATCATGACTCTCCCATCTCCACCTCCTCAACACATCTATCATGACTCCCCCCATCTCCACCTCCTCAACACATCCATCATGACTCCCCCCATCTCCACCTCCTCAACATATCCATCATGACTCTCCTATCTCCACCTCCTCAACACATCTATCATGACTCCCCCCATCTCCACCTCCTCAACACATCCATCATGACTCCCCCCATCTCCACCTCCTCAACACATCCATCATGACTCCCCCATCTCCACCTCGTCCACTCTCCTCTCAAAACATCCATCATGACTCCCCCCATCTCCACCTCCTACACACTTTCTCCTCTCATCCTCTATGTGTTTTGTCTGGGTAACTTCTCCTCTAGCCGCTACCCTCTCCCTGGTGGATTTGTCCCCCAGCCCAGGGGGCCCACGGCTAGCATGACTGCCCTTGGTGAGGCCCTTGGCTTGGCAGAGGCAAGCTGGGACACAATGTCCTCTGAGGCAAGGCGAAGTGGGGTGCAGAGTAGGCAGACAGTTAGGGTGGGGGACGAGGGAGGGTAGGGCAGGCAGACAGTTAGGGTGGGGGACGAGGGAAGGTAGGGCAGACAGACAGTCAGGGTGGGGTACGAGGGAGGGTAGGGCAGGCAGACAGTTAGGGAGGGTAGGGCAGGCAGACAGTTAGGGTGGGGGACAAGGGAAGGTAGGGCAGGGCAGGCAGACAGTTAGGGTGGGGGACGAGGGAGGGTAGGGCAGGGCAGGCAGACAGTTAGGGTGGGGGACGAGGGAGGGTAGGGCAGGCAGACAGTTAGGGTGGGGGACGAGGGAAGGTAGGGCAGGCAGACAGTTAGGGTGGGGGACGAGGGAGGGTAGGGCAGGCAGACAGTTAGGGTGGGGGACGAGGGAGGGTAGGGCAGGCAGACAGTTAGGGTGGGGGACGAGGGAGGGTAGGGCAGGCAGACATTTAGGGTGGGGGACGAGGGAGGGTAGGGCAGGCAAACAGTTAGGGTGGGGGATGAGGGAGGGTAGGGCAGGCAGACAGTTAGGGTGGGGGACGAGGGAGGGTAGGGCAGGCAGACAGTTAGGGAGGGTAGGGCAGGCAGACAGTTAGGGTGGGGGACGAGGGAGGGTAGGGCAGGCAGACAGTTAGGGTGGGGGACGAGGGAGGGTAGGGCAGGCAGACAGTTAGGGTGGGGGACGAGGGAGGGTAGGGCAGGCAAACAGTTAGGGTGGGGGATGAGGGAGGGTAGGGCAGGCAGACAGTTAGGGTGGGGGACGAGGGAGGGTAGGGCAGGCAGACAGTTAGGGAGGGTAGGGCAGGCAGACAGTTAGGGTGGGGGACGAGGGAGGGTAGGGCAGGCAGACAGTTAGGGTGGGGGACGAGGGCGGGTAGGGCAGGCAGACAGTTAGGGTGGGGGACGAGGCAGGGTAGGGCAGGCAGACTTTACTCTGCCTGCTCTCAGAGGGCTGTGCTTCCAACCAACACAGAGATAAAACGTTCACAAGGTCTGACAAACGTGTTGACATGTATATTCCATAGAACGCCCCATATGCAAGATGACTCTTGTGCCAATGTCTGTCCTTCCTCTTCTCTTCCCCCTCTTCCTCCTCTTTTCCTCCTCTCTTCCTCCTCTCTTCCCACGCTGCTCCTGTCCTTCCCCCCTCTTCCTCCTCTCTTCCCACGCTGCTCCTGTCCTTCCCCCTCTCTTCCTCCTCTCTTCCCACACTGCTCCTGTCCTTCCTCCTCTCTTCCCACGCTGCTCCTGTCCTTCCCCCTCTCTTCCTCCTCTTCTCTCCTCTGAACCAGTGTGAGCCCACAATGCCACAAAGCATTAGGCCCAAACACCATCACACACCCTCCACACAGACACACACATGCACACACACACAAAGTCCAGCTGAGCACGTCTCCCACCATGTGCCAGAAGAGGTGACAGAAGCGTTCACGTTACACATGGGACTGATTGACTACAGCAGGCAGGCCCAGACACACATAATGTCATGCTGACCAGCAGCTGAACGATACACACACACACTCACTCCTATCTACACTTACTCATTAAAACACACCCACACACACACAAACGCACACACACACACACTCCCACACATCATTATAGACATCCACACCCAGACACTAACAGGCACTAACACACAAAGAAAAACAAACAGTCTCTCTAACACACTTACACACCCACTTAGCTAGACTGCTGTTGGTTGGTGTGTCGGTGCCTCTGGGGTGGCAGTGGTGCTGTAGGTTTTAATAAAGGCATTGTCTTTGGAAGCTGTCTGAAGGGACTCTGCGAATGTGGGAGGAGAGGAGAGAGGGCTATTGCTCTGGGACACGGGGGCCGTAGGTTCAGTGTCATTGTGGCCCCTCAGTGGAAAGGTACTTATTGTTTGATAGTTTCAATATAAGATAGTACATGGTGTGTTTGTGTGTTAAAACAGAGGTGAAAAGCTGACATAGCCCACTGCTCCATCTGATGGTTTCCAGGAGCCATAACAAGTCAGTGTTTGTTCTCTCTGACTACTGAAGGGGATAGGGGAGGAAACAAAGACACACACACACACACACACACACACACACACACACACACACACACACAAACAGACAGACAGACAGACAGACAGACACACACACACACTAGTCAAAAGGACTGGAGCACTCCCTCAGATCCACTTTGTGATTGGCTGCAGTCATCAGAAACCATTCCTGTGTAATAGTAATGTGTGTCATTTAAAAGGGTACTCTGTAGTTAATGAGCGATCCCTCTACGACGCTAAGGTGTCCAACACCCCTCCTGACAGACTGTTCTTTACCCATACAGCTCTCAGTCTGAACTGGTTCGCTCTCTGCCTGTTCTTGTCTGCACCATGCACCTGGGCTGCACCTTTCAAAAAGACTCCTCAGGCATCCATTTGTGTCATTTGTGATGGACATAAATGTCTGGTCCTTATTACATGAAGCATAGCATGAGGTTGACTGACTATTCACTATCCACCAGATCACTGTCTACAGCTATGGTGTCAGTTTGCCACCCCTGTCCTGTCGTGTCCTGTCCTATCCTGTCCTGTCCTGCTCTCATTTTCCTCTCAGCAGCACGCCAGCATCAACACTTCAAGCCGCTCTTTAAAAAGGTTGACAGAAATAATGAATATGGCCATCTGCGTTGGATGCAGGGTGTAGAAATCCTAATTGTCCCTTTTAGTCTGTTCCCTACATTCAGAGAGAGAGAGGAGAGGTATATGGTAAGAGCGATGTTAAATCACACCGCAGGCCAGGCGTTCATTAAAGCCATTATACCAGCCTCTCCCTCTAATGGAAATGGAAGCCAGCGCAGGCAGCTCGCTCTAGCGTTGGGGTGTAAATGAAAGTTGGGAAAGATTCCCCTGGCTCTGACAGGTGCAGTCTGAATTAGCTGTAGGGCTGTTCTAGCAGTCAGTGGGAGAGCGCTGCTATTGATTTTAAGCGCTGTTGCACTTCCTATCTGAAAGGGAATGTGTATTACTAAGACTCGGCACATCAATCACTCTGCCGCTCGACTTCTCTCCCCTGGCTGCTGCCAGGCCTCTTCTGACTCAGGAAGGATAAACAAACAGATCGGACCCAAAACAAACCAACTCAAACACTGGATGGAATGAATATTCAGTAGGCGGCTCGGCCCATGTAACAAATAGCTAATAGATAAAATGTGCACACGTAATACCACTCACTACACTCACTCCTTATTTGCCTATTCATTATTTATCCTCCATGTTGGCAGTGTGTTGGTAGTGTGTCATGCAATCTCCATGCTTGTCCTGGGTTTTGTGTCACCTTGGTTAAACAGCTTGCGTCAGCTCTCTACTCGCCCCGTTCCCCCTCTCCCCCTCTCCCCTCTCCTTTTAGCATGTTTATGACCTGACTACACACACACACTCCGAGGTGTGTCTGTGATGACAAATGGCCCTCCGTCCAGGTCCCAAGCACTGCTCTCCCTTGTGCGAACCCTGACCTGTGACCTCTCGGCAAAGTGCTGTAGGAGAAAGATTACAGCCCATCAATCAGATTCCCATCAATCACCCTGCTACCCTGTCTGTCACAACACTTTACTCTCTCTGTCTGACAGACTGCTCCAAGAACACAAACACTCCACCAGCCTCCCCCTTTCCAGCCCCACCCTCTCCACTCCTGCCTGCCTGGCCAGCTCACCTCGTCCGGCCCCCGTACATAAACGCCATAACAGCCCTAATAAAGCAGCTCCTCTCATCCTTGTCAAGTTCAGCTCTGCTCCTGTCCATTCCTCTGTAGGCTCTGTGGCTCTGTCTGGCCCCCAGCCTTTATCTCATCCCTCAGTGCCACATCTACTAAGACATCAGCACCCACACGGGGCTCCTCTAGGACCCAGCAGGCTGGTTGACAGTGAGTCACAGAGACTCCACCGCCCTCACCATTATAGTCCAACTGGATGCTGATTGGACAATGTGTGACTCAAGCCTCGAGCTTTCCCTGTTACTGTCTATCGGTCCCTTCATTCTCCAGAGTACCGCTCCTATACTTATGTTAATACCGCTGAGTGTTCATTTTCCCTGGGTTTTTCATTTCAGTTACGGTTAGTACAACTAGATAACAGAGCCTGCTGTTTTACATGTTCCTGGAGACAGCAGTTAATAACATTGGGCCTAATGTCAAATATTCCACTGGTGTCTGAAGACAAGGAGGCCTGGTGTGTTGAGTTAATTGTTGTGGGTTGATGATAAGAAGGTGTAGAGTAGAGGCCAGGGTGCTCTTTGGGCCCTCTTCTACAATTACACAGGAAAACTAATTGGCACTTTCTTTATGTGGAGCCATTATCAATGTCCCTGGCAGGCAGAGGAGAAGAGAGGAATGATCTGTGTGTCAGAGGGCCAACAGTACAGTTACACATGGATGAGGACTGTTAATAACACCAGGGATGGCTCGCTGCGTGAGTGAGGATTCCTCATCAGAATGTGTTAGATCAGTGTGTATGTGGGGCTGTGTGTGTTCTGTGTTCGCTGCATACAGACAGAAGAGCATGGGGAGGATGGGGAGGTAGATGGAGAAAGGCTAGAGAAGGCCAAGCAAGTCAAAACCCAGAACTGCCAGACATCGGGAGATTAGTAAAAGCTAGTCAAATGAAGAGTTATGTTATGTCCGGAACCGTGCTGCAGCCAATCAGCATCCAGGAAGGGAATTACACGTTGTAGAAATAAGAGTAAATAATGTTGCAGTGGAAATAACATCAACACTGTTGACATTTAATTCCATGTGTCAGACGCGAGCGAACACGTTGATAGGACACGGCTTGTAGACGTGTTGGCATATCATGTTACTTATCATGGACAGCATCACGGGGCCGCCATCATCTTTCTTTTCCAACAGTGACCTCTTATTGACATTCATATCCACATTCCCCTCTGTCTCTCCTGGCCCACGCAGAAGGAGCTCTCAATGCAAACCCAGTTCTTTCTATTGGAGAGTGTGTGAATGTGCAGACAGATACCAACACATTAGCATCACAGTCACAGCGGAGACCAGAGGAGTGCATGTTGTGTTAATTGGCCCGCTAAAAGGCAATTATTAGTCAACATTAATATTCCATCGTCTGGCTCAAATAGCTTTTGAAAGGTGCAAAGTTTTCCAAACTGCCATCAGGCAGATTGTAATATTAAACAGGCATCTGACTCTTGACATGAAGGGAGTGGTTTTCTGAGTGGTGCAGGAGGGATTCCTGGTACTCAGCACGAGACAGATCATTTTTCTATTTTTTTATCAGTCTGTGTAGTGACGCCTAAACACTAAAAGGCACAGTGTGGATTTTCCTGTGAAGAAAATTGTACTTTGCAGTTGTTTCTTGGGAGACTGCCTCACTTACCTTGTTTTAGGGGACGTCGTTAGCCATTCCTCATGCTTTTCAAATGTTATCAAGTAAGCTGCAATCTCCTGTGAGAGAGGAGAACGGGAGAGAGGAGAATGGGAGGGAGGAGAACGGGAGGGAGGAGAGGGAGGGAGGGAAAGAAAGGAAGGCTTAGATGTGTCATCTGTAATCACCAGGAGCTTCTGTTGCTAATACATTGTTGAGACCACGGTTCATTGACATTCAGACAGGAGAACACACAGCACAAACACAAAAGGGGCACAGAGAGGAGATAGGCCTGACGCTCCGGTAGGATCAGCCAGGTAAATGAAGATTGGGTAAAGTAGCACACAGTAGACAGACAGAAACAAGAGATGCAGCACATAACAGCTGAGTTCAGACCATCTTTGTTAAGCAGACTTTGATCTGCCTCTCCTCAGAACAGAAGACTTCAAGGTGCTCTCCCACAGATTGACGTCTCCAGTGTTCCACATTCAGACAGAGGCTTTTAACATTTTTTGGTGCCCCCCCCACCCCCTCCCACACACACACACACACACTCACACAGTGCAGGATGCCATGTACTGGAACAAGGCTAGCTCATATGTGGATGGTATAGGGTCCTTTACAGTCCTATACATCTAGTGTGAAGGAGATGCGTTAGATAGACAGTGGCGTAGAGGAATATAATAGAGCTGCGCTGTCATGTTTCCAGTGATCAGAGCGGCTCCTGCATCAGTCAGAGAATGAAGGCAGAGCGGCCCAGACTCCCTACGCATTTCTACACCAAACTAATGGGCAGAAATAAAAGCACTTTGGATGCTGCCAGACAACCTCATGATTACCAGTGACAGCCAGCAATTCATCCCTCAGCCAGAGCATTTATCAGCTGCTCAGACAGACAGACCGACAGAGAGACAGATAAGGAGGCATGGAGCAGAGACCTGGTGCCATCTCATAGTATAATATCATCTTTTAATATCCAGGGATGTGTGTGTGTGTGTCTCCGCGTGTTGTGAGTGTGTTCAAATAGGAGTACGAAACTTTTGCGTATATGGGCTATGTTTACACAATATGTCCCTTTGTGTTTGAGGTTACTTCTCCTGTCCACACGGGGCAATCATGTCACAATAATAAGAGGAGCAACAACGGAAATAGCCGCAAAAAGAGATACGATTGGCAGAATAAATCCCCATTCACATACAGAATAAACCCCCTTTCTCAGAGAGCCCAGTGTGTTAAACATCTAGGAGCTGAGAGGCAGCATCCCCCTGGTTCTGTGTCATAATGAGTGTGTCCTGGCTGGCATCTACCAGAGGCTGGCTGAGCCTTCCCAAGGGGTTGCTGGGGGAACCAAGGTAAGGAGGGAGCCAGGGTGAGGAGGGAGCCAGGGTGAGGAGGGAGCCAGGGTGTGGAGGGAGCCAGGGTGAGGAGGGAGCCAGGGTGAGGAGGGAGCCTGGGTGTGGAGGGAGCCTGGGTGAGGAGGGGGCCAGGGTGAGGAGGGAGCCTGGGTGAGGAGGGTTCCAGGGTAAGGAGGGAGCCTGGGTGTGGAGGGAGCCTGGGTGTGCAGGGAGCCTGGGTGTGCAGGGAGCCTGGGTGAGGAGGGGGCCAGGGTGAGGAGGGAGCCTGGGTGAGGAGGGAGCCTGGGTGTGGAGGGAGCCTGGGTGAGGAGGGAGCCAGGGTGAGGAGGGAGCCTGGGTGAGGAGGGCGCCAGGGTGAGGAGGGAGCGAGGGTGAGGAGAGATCCCAGGCTGGCAGGGGTCCGCTGGGGAGGGGGTAGCATGACTGGCACCCTGGCCTCCAGGTGCAGGCTGGCAGATAATACAGCGTTGATTAACTTCCTGTCCCCCTGCCATAATGACTGGAGGGGAGGCAGGCACGGCATGACAAGATGGAGGCAGCATTAAGTGGAGATGGGGATGAGATAGGGAGGAGGGTGTAGGGGGGGGGGGGGGGGGGGGGGGGGTAAAGCTGTCGAGAAAAGCTAAAGGGCTGGAGCTGTTCTTTCTTCACTTCAGTGTGTAGCTAGGGGTTTGATTAGGAAGAAGGCACAATAAAATGAAGAGAAGGTACAGCTTTTTAAGTGAAAGAGGCACATATGTACATTCTGGCCCCTGAGACTAGAAGCATATGGATACCAAGGAGAACCGAGAGAACGGTACATTTACTGTGCCAACCAAGACTACACAACCAAGACTACACAACCAAGACTACACTGTTGTGGCCAACTACATGGAATATTCACATATGGTAACTAGCACCTGTCTCCTCATCAGAGGAGTATGAGAGAGACTACAGTACATAAGAGCTGGATAAAAATAGACTAGACAGGTTTTTTTGCACTACCACTCCAACAGAAAAGTTACTTTCCTGCATATATTATGAAATAAATGACTACTACATTAATTTCCCCCCTCCCTCCTAAAAGAGGCAGATGCTGTTGGGAGGAATAAATAGCGGGTGTAACCTCCTCGGTGACTTCAGTGCCTATTAGTGCCTTAGTCCTCTCCATCACTCGTCTTAAAAGTCAGCCGACCAGGCTGGGCAGCAGGAGATGAAATAGTGGGCCCAGTCAGTCCGGTAAATAAAAGAGGAGTGGATGGAGGCTCTCTCTCTCTCTCTCTCTCTCTCTCTCTCTCTCTCTCCCCGTCTCTCATCCACCTCTCTCTGAACAGATGCCAGGGATTACTCCAAGCCCCCGATCAACCATAAAGGTGCAATAATCTTACAGCGAGAAAACAAACAAAAACAGACGTGTGGCCGTTAAACAGCTGCAAAGAGACAAAGCTTGTTTGGACTGCGTAATGAGAGGCTAGTGCTGCTTTCAGGTTGACTGCACACGCTTCATAGGCAGAACAGAGCAGAGTGAGGCGGAGTGGAGGGCAAGGCAAGCTGATGGTGCATCAAAGTCAAGCCAGCAGCTGTCAACGAGCTCTGGACTCTATCGGCTGACCTTACTGCCTCTGGCCTGCACTCCATCACAATGGGGAAATATTCACACACCAGCCTTTCAGTATACTATGTACATTATGTCTCTACCTCTCTCAATCACAGCCAGGTCAAACCTAGTACACTATGTCTCAGCCACTCTGACTCACAGGTCCAACCTAATACACTATGTCTCATCCATTCTGACTCACAGGTCCAACCTAGTACACTATGTCTCATCCATTCTGACTCACAGGTCCAACCTAGTACACTATGTCTCATCCCTTCTGACTCACAGGTCCAACCTAGTACACTGTCTCAGCCCCTCTGACTCACAGGTCCAACCTAGTACACTATGTTTCATCCATTCTGACTCACAGGTCCAACCTAGTACACTGTCTCACCCACTCTGACTCACAGGTCCAACCTTGTACACTGTCTCACCCACTCTGACTCACAGGTCCAACCTAGTACACTGTCTCACCCACTCTGACTCACAGGTCCAACCTAGTACACTGTCTCAGCCACTCTGACTCACAGGTCCAACCTAGTACACTGTCTCACCCACTCTGACTCACAGGTCCAACCTAGTACACTCTCTCACCCACTATGACTCCCAGGTCCAACCTAGTACACTGTCTCACCCACTCTGACTCACAGGTCCAACCTAGTACACTCTCTCACCCACTCTGACTCCCAGGTCCAACCTAGTACACTGTCTCGCCCACTCTGACTCACAGGTCCAACCTAGTACACTTTCTCACCCACTCTGACTCACAGGTCCAACCTAGTACACTGTCTCAGCCACTCTGACTCACAGGTCCAACCCATATCTGTACTTCAACTTACTCCACTCATTCAATATACTATGTCTAGCTGTTTGTCTAGCTCAGCTCAAGGAACACTCCCTCGCAGCAGAACTGGGTAAACAGCACCAATCAACACAGACTAGCTGTGAAAAAGAGAGCATGATCAGTAGCTAGCCTCTGTAATTGACACAGGGAATGAATGCAAAGAGCCCTTTCATTTAGTAAAGACAACAACATGCAGCTGTTTGCTGCTGAAGCCCAGCCATTTCATTTGTTTCTTTTGTCTCTCTCCAAAGCTGTGACACGTACGTCTACGGAGAGCACAGATAGTATGCTAGCTACATGACAGAGTCCTATACCAGTTAATGGGAGATATTAGACACCCTGAAAGAGTTTGTTTGTGCATCCTCTTCTCCATAAGCCTGTTACAATCAGAGAGGCTGATGACTGTGACCTGTCTCTGCCTGGCATGTGATTACCTTAATAACACTCCTTTCCTCTTCCAGTCTAACCCAGCTATCTCTGTTCTGTCTGTCCCGTCTCCCTCCTAGCAGTCACATGGTCCCCGTCTCCTACAGTAAGTGTGTCGTGCTTTTCTAAACGTTGAGGTGAAAGCCTCCAAACGAGATTCACTCCGAAACGTCTGGCTTTGCCTTTCACTGCCTCCCACTTGTCAAATGATATTTTCACACAGTGGAAGTTGCAAAATCTCGCTTTGAATGTCTACCTATTTGAAATGAGAGATGACACTAACATATTCACCCTATTTTATTTTCTGGCACCAAAACGAGAGAGAGAGAGGGAAGCAGGTAGGCGGCAGCCACTCCACAGAAAAGAAACACTGTTTGACCCTGTCTTTGTCTTCAAATCAACCATAATGACTGTCTGGGGAGCGAGGGCAGTTCCTTTGTGAAGCTGATCAGACCGACTGCATCACCTCATTACACCCTCTCACATTCCATGGTGCGACTTTTCTGCATTCAAGTCAGTTAGTCAAAGGCTGGTTCACTTTCTGATGGGACTCTTTGAGCCCCTAGTAGTAACACTGTCCCTATGTGACCTAGGGGCCAGGCCAGCTACCCGCCTGGCCGGCTGCCTAGCTGTTTGTTGCTGTTCTGTTCACCGCGGCTATGCTAGCTTTGATTTATGTGTGTGAAGAGAGGCATTGAGAGGATCAACAGTCCCCTGTCTGGAACGGCAGACCTGATCACTTGAAACAACTGTTGTCGTTCCATGAAAAGGGAGATACGAGTCTTTTGGCATTATCTCAGGGCGCATCAGACACCTGTCTCTAAACACCATCCATAATGGCTCTCTCTCCCAAAGTGCAACGGAGAATTTGATCTGAAAGAAAACAACAGAGAAGCACAGATGGGAGGTAGACGGGGTCTCATGTCTTGGAGGCATACTCCCGCCTTTACGAATACAAGCATCCATCCATGCTACTAGTTGATGGGTACATTTCCCCCAAATACTAATCTTTAACAAAACAGTGACAGAGGAAAGATACATGGGTTTACTCCCTGGTAAGTATGAGCCTTTAAGAATGCAGTGCAGAACGTATGAAAAGCAGAGGTTCAACAGTTATTCGCCCTCTTTTGAGCCATTACGTGTCTTTTTCACTCGTTGTCTAGCATAAGGGCACTAATGAAAAGCTATGTTAATCGAAAGCTCTTAGAAAAACAATTTTCTACAGTGTATTGATTAGCAGCCTCAGCTAATGGCACTTGAGAATCATCATAGAGCATAGGACAGGTTAGGATAGGGTATATAGTAGCACAGTGCCTCTGGTCATGCTTTAGTTGAGGCCTGGGGAATGAGGGAATGGATCCTGCCTGACGGTGCTGCTGTCTTTGACCTTGGCCTGCACTTGAAAGCAGGAAGCTGTATGAGCGGAAAGGGGTGGCGGTTGAAGACGGATATGGTGAGAAGAGCCTCCCTGATGACCTAACTCCACAGGATCCCAGGCTCTGTATGGAGAGCCAGGTCATCTGATATTTCCTCCAGGGCAGCCCATGAAACATAACTGGCCAGGGCCAGGAGCAAATGGAATAGAGGAGGGAGGAGGGAGGAGAGGTGGGAGGAGAGGAGGGAGAGAGGTGGGAGGAGAGGTGGGAGGAGAGGAGGGAGAGAGGTGGGAGAGAGGTGGGAGCATGGATAGCTGCTCCAGTATCAAGGGATCCCGGAAGACAAATTCAAATGCAATTAGACACAGGAGAGATGGAGTGATGGACAGGGAGAGAGAGAGAGGGAGAGAGAGAGAGGGGGAGAGAGAGAGAGAGGGAGTGAAAGACGAGAGCGAGAGGAAAAAATAAGGAATATCCAAAAAGTGTGATTATGACAGAGACTAATGTGTGAAAAGCAGGAAGAGAGTAAAGCTCTGATTAAAAGTCTGCATCCATTCACACTTCCAAAACGCAGCCCCCACGGTGAATCATCGGGTCTTTTTTCTTTATAATTCTTGAATGTGTAATGTCCTAGGAACAATATTTCAAACATTGTACCATCAATATGATCTCACGTGGCCATATAGCTGATTCAAGGTAGATCATTTTAAGTAGAGAGAAGTTAAGATTGTTGGATTGTAACTTTTTGAACATTGGAAATGTGCCATATATCAATGTTGGAAAAGGTGTAGCCATGGAATAAAACATTAGCTTGGTCCCAGAAACTAATGGTTTGGGCCAGAGCCAGCCTACATGATGACGTTATCAACTCCAATCCTCTGGCTAGATTTGTTAGAGACGATCCAATCGCAGATGAATTTGTTTACAACGCCCCTCGTTTTGAAGTCACACAAACGGCTTCAGACGGAATGTGTGTGGCAATCAATAGAGCCGCGGAATTAAATTCCGGACGAGTCGTCAGGCAAAGAAAAACGATTTTTAAAGCAGCACGGAAAGCGATCGCGGAAAAAAGGAAGGTATTTTACTGTGAATGTACAAGTGGATAAAATGAAGACCTATAAACTTTGTTCAAGTAACTTTACCTCAGCTTGCCTAAAAGAGAGTGAAGGCTGGATTAGTGTTACTATAGGAAGCAGTGTAGTACGGTGGACGCAAGTACTAGAAGGAGCTAGCAAAAGAGAGTGGATTAACAATAGTGTGTTGACAGCTGCACTTGGCATCTGCTGGTGAGGGGCGAGGCAGTTTGAGGCCATTCTATGAGTCCCTGAGCAGGTTTTAAAGATGCCCTGTACCCCACCACCCTGCCCATTAAGACCTTCTGCAACCTGCAGGGGGCTTCCTAGGGATGCCCAGACAGCGGGGGGGGGACGACACGCCGCTGCCTCTGTTTTATCACCCCTAACGGAATGCTCTACCTGCTGCTGCTCTATCCTACACACAGTGCTCTGTCTCCACAACCCATGTCCCACTGTACCAACATGGCAACCACCCATCCACACAATCCTGCTGAGGCTCATCATCTTGGGTGAACTGTTCCTGGAGCAGGACAGTAAATTATCCTGTAAGTATCCTGTAAGAGGGTAGACCTACTTTCTCTCACCATCCCTAATTGACCTGGTTGATAGTAAGGAGACTCCTGGCTTACATCTTTTTTGAATGTTTAAAACACACTTCAGGTATTTCCCGCAGCTACAACTGATGCTCGCCCTCTCCTGCATGGGAAGATGAGGGGAAAGACAAGCCGCCCATTCCACTGGTCTACATTATACCTAGATACACTGGGATCAATCCTACATTGATCCGGAACGGCTTAGATGTTCTCCAGGTGCACTATGGGAGACACTGGAGGCTTCTCTCATCGGGAGCCTTCTTCTCTCCCCTTCTGCACGCCTCCCTGCTTCCACAATCAATGGTATAGCATAGAATACTGCTCCACCACTTTGCACTGGGCTTGTCTATCTTTCTGTTTGTTTACCATGGCTGTGGGTGTTACAGTGTAACAAGCAGACAACATAATGGGTGAGAGTGACTGGAGAGGAGAGGCATTGGGTGCGGGCGGGCGGGCGGGCAGACGGAGGGAGGCGGGGACGCCGACCAGGGAGAGAGGGAGTTGGCACTTAGCTAAATTGTTTTGGCTTTGGTGTCACGGCTGCCGTCTCCGATGGAAGTGAAACTGTTCTTTGAGAGGATGTAATCATTTAGCCCTGAGAGAGGCAGTGCGATGGTCAGCCTCCACACGCCTGCCTCCCACCTCTCACCCCACAGAGTACCACAACACAAGAGGCTCGCCCGCCCACTGCTAAGTGTGTACGTGTCTGTGTGCACTACATGTGTATAGTCGTGTGGGTGTTTGAGAAAGGCGCACAGAGAACAGGAAATGTTTCGAGGCATTGAGAAAGATTGAAAGGAAGTGAGTAACAAATAAAAGGAGAAGGAGAAATCGAGTGCAGGGTGATGAAGAAAGAGATAAAGAGGGAAGATGGAAGAGAGAGGTTTATATGGGAATAGCTCTACGGTGTGGTGATGAGAGAGGGACGTGTGACGAGAGAGGGACGTGTGATGAGAGAGGGACGTGTGACGAGAGAGGGACACAAAGTGAGTGAAATGAAAGGAATCCATCTAGCAGTAGTTAGTGGGCAATAGGACTTAGTGGTTAGTGCCACGGTCTTCTAAGGTAACTGATGTAAATCATCAACACGGCCTCATTGTACAGGAATAAGGAGAAAAGGAAATAACAACACTATTATGACATACAATATGGGCCCTCTTCAGGTTTACCATTGAGAAGAGTACGTTTGGTAGCAGGCCTTTTCCCTCTCACTCTCTATCTCTCTAGCTGTAATTTTAGGGAGAACTTTGTGGCAGACAGGGGTAGGAGTCTTGACCCCGCCCCCCCCCCCCCCCCCGTGGCTCTGTGACCTCTGGTGTTCCGTACCACGTCCTCTTCCTCATGCCTACAGCAGGACGCCTGTGCCCCCGCTGACACGCCAACAGAGGGGAAGCGAGCTGGACGGAGCTCCCGCTATGCCTCGCCTGGCTCCATGACGCTGACCTTCCCCACCAGGCCCACCCGCTGTACTCTTCTCTCCTCTTCAACTCAGAACCGAGCCGAAACTCTCAGATTCTCACTCCAAGTTAGCAGTGGTGGCCCGAGACTGTGGCGAGATTCTCATAGCTAACTGCCCATATGCAATGACTGTCACAATCTTCTAGAAGGGTATACTGCTGTAAATACAATACAAATAAATAGCCCATGTGTAATGTTTTAGAATGTCTAGCAGCTGATCTACAACATGATTCAAGTTCTTTCCTGACAGATGAAATATAGTGCTATACAGGCATTATAATGAGTTAAAAAGTGTAATGATTCCACAAGTCAAAGACCACCTGTCAGGCACACAATGACGGGGCATCCAGGTCTGCAATCCAGGTCTGCCTAGTACTACCCACATCAATGACATGACATCAGACTCCCTTCCCAAAGTGGGCTTAGGGAAATTCGTATGATTCTGAACAGAAATCTGTTACACTCCATTTAGTGTGATATATATTATGTATACAAAAGTATGTGGACAGCCCTTCAAATGAGTGGATTTGGCTATTTAAGCAACAGCCGCTGCTGACAGGTGTTGTCATGTAAATGTTCCTTCACAGTGTATACAATCAAGCACACAGCCATGCAATCTCCGTAGACAAACATTGGCAGTGGAATGGCATTACTGAAGAGGTCAGTGACTTTCAAAGTGGCACTGTCATAGGATGCCACCTTTCAAACAAATCAGTTTGTCAAATTTCTTCCATGCTAGAGCTGCCCCGGTCAACTGTAAGTGCTGTTATAGTGAAGTGGAAATGTCTAGGAGCAACAACGGCTCAGCCGCAAAGTGGTAGGCCACACAAGCTCACAGAACGGGACGACCGAGTGCTGAAGCGTGTAAAACTAATCTGTCCTCGGTTGCAGCACTCACTGCCAAGTTCCAAACTGCCTTTGGAACCAACATCAGCACAAGAACTGTTCGTTGGGAGCTTCATGAAATGGGTTTCCATGGCCGAGCAGCCTCACACAAGCCTAAGATCACCATGCATAATGCCAAGCGGTGGCTGGTGTGGTGTAAAGCTCACAGCCATTGGACTCTGGAGCGGTGGAAATGCATTCTCTGGAGTAATGAATAACGCTTCACCATCTGGCAGTCCGATGGATGAATCTGGGTTTGGTGGAAGCCAGGAGAACGCTACCTGCCCCAATGCATAGTGCCAACGGTAAAGTTTGGTGGGGGAGGAATAATGGTCTAGGGCTGTTTTGATTGTTCTGGCTAGGCCCATTAGTTCCAGTGAAGGGAAATCTTAATGCTACAATGCAATACAATGACATTCTCGATGATTCTGTGCTTCCAACATTGTGGCAACAGTTTGGGGAAGGCCCTTTCCTGTTTCAGCATGACAATGCCCCCGTGCACAGAGCGAGGCCATACATAAATTATTTGTTGAGATCGTTGTGGAAGAACTTGACTGGCCTGCACAGAACCCTGATCTCAACCCTATACAACACCTTTGGAATGAATTGGAACGCCGACTGCGAGTCAGGCCTAATCGCCCAACATCAGTGACAGACCTCACTAATGCTCTTGTGGCTGAATGGAAGCAAGTCCCTGCAGCAATGTTCCAACATCTAGTGGAAATTATTTTCAGAAGAGTGGAGGCTGTTATAGCAGGAAATGGGGGACCAACTCCATTTTAATGCCCATGATTTTGGAATGAGATGTTCGACTAGCAGGTGTCCACATACCTTTGGTCATGTAGTGTATCATGTTTAGTTGGGTTGCATCAAGAATGGAACAGTGGTCGTACAATATCATAGGAATTAGAGGATGTAAAGCTAGTATCATATGTAGCACCCGTCATACAATCGCATACTAATTGGATGATGTAACTTATCGTACGTCTTGGGGAACGTATAGCATTATTAGTTTGCTTGTTGAATGTAACACCATAGGAGAATTACAGGGAGAATTAACGTTGGCAGTTAAGGGAACTAACAACAAAGGTTAGGAACATTGACGTAGCAGGTTAAGTTTAGAATAAGTCCCCGACGTGACTCGAACATGCAACCTTTGGATTGCTAGACTGTTGCTGAATACGCCCGACCAACCTCCCAACTTTCGTTTCTGTCTAAAGTAACTAGGCCATTAGTAGGTATCATACGTCTTGAAGGTGCTCAGAAATACAATATGCAAAGTATGGCTCTGAGACCAGGGCTCTGAGACCAGGGCTCTGAGACCATGGTGTCATACCAAGGCCACCATAGTGTGAGGCAACCAGAGGGAGATTCTACCAATTTCCCTAAAAATGCCAGAATGAGGTGAGACAAGACTCATGCAAGTCTGAGAGTCTATATATTTCAGCCCCCCCAGAATCAATGAATGGCTGAATGATCCTGAATTCCACTATTAAGCACGGACAAATGACAAGAGCACCCTAGCGTGAAACCAATTTCTAACTTCCAATCTGAGACGCCCCCCAGAACCCCTACTGGGCTCTCTGTGAAATTGCGCCTCCCTTTGACCACTCAGCCGTGGGTTATTTTGGTCATGTGGCGAAGGTGTGTGTGTGTGTGTGTGTGTGCACAGCAGGCGCTAGTGATATTGGCTACTGTATCACGTTTCTCTTGTTCAGATCCCGACAGTCCAAATCCAAAGATGGATTTGAAGAGAACCAGTCTTTAGGTACAACAGAGTCAAATGTACTGAAAGGAATTAGAGAAAGACAGGAGGGAGATGAGTTGCTCCAGCTCCAGGAGACTGTGATACACAGAAGGAAGAAATGTTTTTGGTACAGCTCTACGACAGACAGACAGACAGAGCTAGGCAGACAGACAGGAAGGGAGAAACGGTAGACAGAGATAAAGGGCAGAAGGTGAAATGACAATAAAGATATGAAGTGTGTACACTACAGTACACCCTCTGCTTTTAGAGAGCAATCCGATCCGCTAGAGAAAGGGAGAGAAGACAAGGCCCTAATAATATCACCAGACACACAGCCATCAGAGAGACACACTGCTCAGGCCAATTAGCCGGCGAAAAGAAAGAGGGTTTTTCTCTTCTTCCTGCTCGTCACCATGAGGGGATCGCCCGTTCGCCCATATCGCCCGCTTCCTCTTCACACACACGTCTGCACTGACTGATTTGATTGTTCTTTCAGAAGGAGGGTAGGCTAGCATGCATGGTTTAATTGACGTGTGTGTTGTGCTGTCTGTCCAGTGCATCGCATCACATTGGGCTGGCTGGCCATGACTTCTATTCTATTGTTGGGCTATCAGACAGGCTGTCAGAAGGCAGGCATTATCTCTCTCTCTCTCTCTTCCCTCTCTCTCTCTCTCCTCTCCTCCCTCTCCCACTCTCTCTTCCCTCTCTCTCTCTCTCCTCTCCTCCCTCTCCCACTCTCTCTCCCCTCACTCTCCTCTCCTCCCTCTCTCCTCTCCTCTCCTGGCTCGCTGCCTCTTTGTGTTCACATTACAATAACCAGGACTGAAGGTCACATGCAAACAGAATCCAATCCAGCCAGAGTTTCCTCTTGACAGCGTTTAACTTCTCAGGTTCTTCTCTGGTTCAGTCAGACCAGTCATATCGGTGCAGTCTGGTGTACTGGTTACCCTCTTGAGTGTGCAATGCCATATGAACCTACTGTGAATGACTAACTAAAACATGAATCATCGTCACCACATCAAGGTCATTTCCCATCAGAGAGGAAAGTTATCGCTGAAGTGAAATACATCCGCTTGGCTGTAGCTTTTTGCTCCACAGTTTTGAACACGTTTTTATGGGGGTACCTCTGTCCTTCCCTCGCCCAGACCCTGGTTTCTATAGCCTACCTGCATAGTCCCATCTCCACAATGTGTGTTATCTGTCTCCGATCTCTCTCCCCTCTAAAACGTGAGACTATTCCGAGAGAGGAGAGGGAGGTGCAGCCTTTCTCTGTGTAAAGGATCCTCTGTCCAGACAGCAGGCAGTGGATCAATGAGCCAGATGGCCCGGTGGCCCTGCTCCTATTTTTGGGGCCATACTAGCTCTCTCTGTCTCTCTCTCTCTCTGTCTCTCTGTCTCTCTTTCTCCTCTTCTCTCTGTTCTGTTTATCTCCGACACGTCCCTCAGTTGCTCCCGCCCTCTCTCACTGGTTACATGCTCTTAATTAAACATGCTGCAGAGCTATTAATTGTCAACCAGATTCAATTTGTTCCCCTGGCAGCACCGTGAATGGGCCTCTCTGCCCAGAACAAAGGGCTCTCAATCGCCATGTCAGGACTGAACAAAGGCCTGGAACGTCACTATACACCTATCTACTATACTATAGATAGGTGTAAAGTGTATAAAAGCAGCGGGTGCCGGGTGCCATTTTGAAATATGGCATTTGGGCAGAAACCAAGTGTTTAATCAGAACGTTGTGGGTACACCTTCACACCTGTCATAATGCCCTCACCTGCTGTACTCAACACCTATTGAATAAAATAGGAAATCAGCCACATTTTTTATCCTATTGTTTTTCTGTTCTTTGCATGCCTAAAAGGACTTCTGACAAATGGTGTAAATAAATAAGTCAATGACTGCTGAGATGAATATTGGAGTGAGCAGCTGCCAACATGTAATATAATTCAAGGCCATGCATCAACGTTGCTGGAGACTGGGCGCTCCACCACTCAGGCAGAACCCACAGCCTACAGCCAGGTGCCAGCACATCAATCCCTGCAGCCGCCAGACCTCCACCAGCCCTTCCCTCAGACCCAGTCCAACCTGCAGACCTCCACCAGCCCTTCCCCCCCAGTCCAACCTGCAGTCCTCCACCACCCATCACACCAAACCAGCCCTTCCCCCCAGTCCAACCTGCAGTCCTCCACCACCCATCACACCAAACCAGCCCTTCCCCCAGACCCAGTCCAACCTGCAGACCTCCACCACTCATCACACCAAACCAGCTCTGCCTCCCAGACCCAGTCCAACCTGCAGTCCTCCACCACCCATCACACCAAACCAGCTCTCCCTCCCAGACCCAGTCCAACCTGCAGTCCTCCACCACCCATCACACCAAACCAGCTCTCCCTCCCAGACCCAGTCCAACCTGCAGTCCTCCACCACCCATCACACCAAACCAGCTTTCCCTCCCAGACCCAGTCCAACCTGCAGTCCTCCACCACCCATCACACCAAACCAGCTTTCCCTCCCAGACCCAGTCCAACCTGCAGTCCTCCACCACCCATCACACCAAACCAGCTCTCCCTCCCAGACCCAGTCCAACCTGCAGTCCTCCACCACCCATCACACCAAACCAGCTTTCCCTCCCAGACCCAGTCCAACCTGCAGTCCTCCACCACCCATCACACCAAACCAGCCCTTCCCCCAGACCCAGTCCAACCTGCAGTCCTCCACCACCCATCACACCAAACCAGCTCTCCCTCCCAGACCCAGTCCAACCTGCAGACCTCCACCACTCATCACACCAAACCAGCTTTCCCTCCCAGACCCAGTCCAACCTGCAGACCTCCACCACTCATCACACCAAACCAGCTCTCCCTCCCAGACCCAGTCCAACCTGCAGTCCTCCACCACCCATCACACCAAACCAGCTTTCCCTCCCAGACCCAGTCCAACCTGCAGTCCTCCACCACCCATCACACCAAACCAGCTCTCCCTCCCAGACCCAGTCCAACCTGCAGTTCTCCACCACCCATCACACCAAACCAGCTTTCCCTCCCAGACCCAGTCCAACCTGCAGTCCTCCACCACCCATCACACCAAACCAGCCCTTCCCCCAGACCCAGTCCAACCTGCAGTCCTCCATCACACCAAACCAGCCCTTCCCCCAGACCCAGTCCAACCTGCATTCCTCCACCACCCATCGCACCAAACCAGCCCTTCCCCCAGACCCAGTCCAACCTGCAGTCCTCCACCACCCATCACACCAAACCAGCCCTTCCCCCAGACCCAGTGTAATCCACCTCCCTCCCAGACCCAGTGTAATCCACCTCCCTCCCAGACCCAGTGTAATCCACCTCCCTCCCAGACCCAGTGTTATCCACCTCCCTTCCAGACCCAGTGTAATCCACCTCCCTTCCAGACCCAGTGTAATCCACCTCCCTCCCAGACCCAGTGTAATCCACCTCCCTCCCAGACCCAGTGTAATCCACCTCCCTCCCAGACCCAGTGTAATCCACCTCCCTCCCAGACCCAGTGTAATCCACCTCCCTCCCAGACCCAGTGTAATCCACCTCCCTCCCAGACCCAGTGTAATCCACCTCCCTCCCAGACCCAGTGTAATCCACCTCCCTCCCAGTCAAGCGGCAGTCATCACACCAAACCAAGAGTCAAAGCCTATCCATGTCCTTAAACCCCGGGCGCCAGGTGACAGCCCAGCCCAGCCATCAGCCAGAGTTGTGTGATGGCTGGTCAATTGCAAAACTCCTAATGACCCAATCCCTCCACCCCCCCACCCCCCCCCCACAGAGACATAGCCTAACCCCAGACCAAGGGCCCATTCAGAACCACTGTTATGTTAGTGCAGCTGTTCGGTATGTGTCTGTCTCAGCAGATGTGAGTGTAGTGAAGTGAGAAAGCCACAGCTTAATCACATCCAAAATGCAAGAGCAGACACTGTCTCATGTAGTTAATTTGCAGTGCGTAAAGGTGCTAACAGAGTGTTAGACAGGGCCCTTTCTCCTGTGTATTTCTGTGGCCTGCCTTTTCAGCAATCCCAATATTTAGCTTGCGGTTAAACTCACTGAGCAGTTGGAGAATGACTCATTTAACAGATAACGTTTTATTCTGTTGTCAGAAAAAAACATGTCTTGTCCATAACATGAGAAAACCAATGCAGTGTGAAATCAAAGGTTAACCAGAGACAAATAGTACTAATAGTACACACACACACACACACACAGACTCACTGCCAAAATAATTAGAAATAGAGATTCAACACAGTGTTTCAAAACACAAAGGGGAGCTGATGTACTTTATTCATGGAGACTTGAAAGAGAACAAACACTACTTTTTCTCCTCCATCATCAAAGCGTGTTTACCCTAGCTACTCACAACATTTTTATTGAATGTCTTGTATGTCTTAAAAAAAACATTGATCTTAATCTGTGGAGCTGTGTGGAGACCTCCTCCTCAGGAGACTGGTGGAGCCTGGTGCCTGGGCCTGGGAAGGGTTACCAGGGGCCCTGTATTCATGTCTAACCCCAGGCAGAGCACTGGTAATCCACAGCTTTCACAGGTGTCGCTGTCTGGCCAGGAACACAAGATAAGCCCTGACCCCGAGGAGGAGAGGAGAGGAGAGGGAGAGGGACAGAGGAGAGAGGGAGAGGGACAGAGGAGAGAGGAGAGGGAGAGGGACAGAGGAGAGGGACAGAGAAGAGGAGAGGAGAGGGAGTGGGATAGAGGAGAGAGGAAAGGGACAGAGGAGAGAGGAGAGAGACAGATGAGAGAGGAGAGGAGAGGGAGAGGGACAGAGGAGAGAGGAGAGGGACAGATGAGAGAGGAGAGGAGAGGGACAGGGGAGAGAGGAGAGGAGAGGGAGAGGGACAGAGGAGAGGGACAGAGGAGAGAGAAGAGGAGAGAGGAGAGGGACAGATGAGAGAGGAGAGGAGAAGGACAGGGGAGAGAGGAGAGGAGAGGGACAGGGGAGAGAGGAGAGGAGAGGAGAGGAGAGGGAGAGGGACAGAGGAGAGGGACAGAGGAGAGAGGAGAGGGACAGAGGAGAGAGGAGAGGAGAGGGAGAGGGACAGAGGAGAGAGGAGAGGGACAGAGGAGAGAGGAGAGGAGAGGGAGAGGGACAGAGGAGAGAGGAGAGGAGAGGGAGAGGGACAGAGGAGAGAGGAGAGGGACCGAGGAGAGAGGAGAGAGGAGAGGAGAGAGGAGAGGGACAGATGAGAGAGGAGAGGGACAGATGAGAGAAGAGAGGAGAGGAGAGGGAGAGGGACAGAGGAGAGAGGAGAGGAGAGGGACAGAGGAAAGAGGAGAGGGACAGAGGAGAGAGGAGAGGGACAGAGGAGAGAGGAGAGGAGAGGGACAGAGGAGAGAGGAGAGGGACAGATGAGAGAGGAGAGGGACATAGGAGAGGAGAGGGAGAGGGACAGAGGAGAAAGGAGAAGGACAGAGGAGAGAGGAGAGGAGAATTGAATGAGGGGATAGGAGTGGGAGAGGGGGAAGAGGAGAGGAGACTCCTCACCCACTCAGTCACCTGCTTGCTCAAGGAAACCCAGCCCCAAGTAATAGCGTCTCGGCTGGAGCATCTAGCCAGAAACATCTGCATTTCCTTATCACCATATAGGCTGCAGCGCTGCGCTGGTGAAATGACACACCGATCATTTAGTGGATCACCCGCCACGGCAGAGGCAGCGGGGCTTACTCACAGATCAGTCAGGAGGACATGTTAATGGAGGAGGCATGTCTTCCTCTGTGTGGTTGATAAGGACAAGTTACAGTAGGAGACAGCGTCACAGCATCATAGCCTCAGGCATGGATCAGCGACCAGACAACCACTAATACCACCACCCCGCTTACACACAGTCACTTCACTTCACGGGCTTCATTGAATAGCAATTGGATGTTTTCACTATAGGCTACATGGACATTTGAACTTTTTCAAGCGGTGGATTTTCTGTCCAAATACCTTAAAAGCTTCAGGTTAAATGATTCAGACCTTTGCAATTTTACTCATTCAACTCACACAGTATCCAAGTTAGAATTCACTACTACATCCTTCTTAAGAAGTTAGAGTCTACATCGTAGGAAAGTTGGAAATGATTTTCTCTTTGTGAAATATGAATGCCTTGAGTTTCTGGTGATTCATTTAGCCAGACAGTTCCAGGCACCAATCTAGTGAGAAATACAAGTTTAGGTAAGACTTTATACTGTATGAGAGTGTGATGATAATCACTTGCTAATATGAATTCATATTACATTAACAATGGAGACTCTTTATCTTCATGAAGTATGGCAAGGAACGTTGATGAGAACGTAGTGTTAATGGACAAGTCAGACGTCAGGGCAATACTAGGCCTTATGATGGGCGGTTAAAGTCTGACTCCTCCATGTATAAGCCAGAGGTTGGACTGCCTACATGGCTGGGCATGGACACGCATTTGTGTGTATGTGTTTATTTTTCCCTTCCCCCTAGTGGGGAACAGCACCACCCAGGCCCCACACCTTCTGATAACTCCAACCCTCCCTCCTCCTCCTCCACCCACCCACCCATCCATCCATCCATCCATCCCACCTCTTGTCTAATTAAACATCGTTAACATTCATCCCAAGGTCTTATGCAGATGAGCCCGGAGGGAGCGTACTGGTGCACTGCGTATTAAGAAAAACAACTTGGGGGGTGAGGTGCGGTAGAGGTGGTGGTGGTGGTGGTGGGGGGGTGGGGGGTGGGGGTGTTTGAATTGAGATGTGCAAGGATATCTCCGATTTGACCTCATTCATCAATTAATTACAGCCATTAGTGGGTGTAAGCTTGAGTCAGTGCTGCGTGTCATCTCCACCCCCAGTTAGTCTAACCGTGTGCAGACAGGCATGGCGTACCACCGACTGAAGGTCTGCCATACTTGTCTGTCTGTCTGTCGGCTCCATAGAGATCTGATCACACCTCACTCTCTGGGGCACGTGTCTGTCACTGTCACTCACAGCACAGAACAGTCAGTCAGCCAGTAACATAGTTAGTCACACGTTCCATCACACGTTTAGATACCACAATGCTGGTGTGTGCTGCTCTACAGTAGGATGACACGGAGCTCCCTTCATAGGGGTGGTTGTTAGGCATGTATATGGGAGGCAAAGTCAAGTGCAGGAGAGCGGAGTATATTAAACAGGCGCACTATAACAACGACAGCACATAAAACATACTAGTGCCACAAACACGGTCTAATAACAAAAGTGCAGCGCCTGACAAAATAATCACGTAACAATAAACAATTACACACAAAGATATGATGGGGAACAGAGGACTAAATACATGTAGATTGATTGGGGAATGAAAACCAGGTGTGTATGGAACAAGACAAAACAAATGGACATATGAGAAATGGAGCGGCGATGGCTAGAAAGCCGGTGACGTCGATCGGCGAACGAACAAGGAGCCGACTTCGGCGGAAGTCGTGACAGTGGTGGGCTCTCTCTATGCCCATGGGAACCCCGCTTTACACACAAACTGTATGTGTGACTGGCTTCCTTCAGTCTCAGGTAGTAAAAATATACATTTTATTATTGAGTTTCTAAGAATAGTCTGCTTTGTCTGTAACGTCGCTATGTGTTGGCTTCGCTGCACGGTATATCGCTGTTATCTTGGTCAAGTCGTTACTGTAAAAGAGAATGTGTTCTCAATGACTTACTGGTTAAATAAAGGCAACATGATGTCATAATAAAACAACAACAACAACAACAACTGGGGACAGAACGGTTTCATCAAACAACATTGTACTGTGCTGAATCAGTGTCGGAGCTACTGTGCTGCGGAGGCTAGCAGCTAGCACATTGTGTAGGCCTACCAGGACACAGATGGAAGTGGTTAGCAGAATGATTCCCTCAGACAACATCTGAATACTGAGAATTGTGCTTAAAAAGCTATTGACTAGTGTGACTAGTGCCCTTTCTCTGAAACCTATTTTTCACCATTGTGAGGCTACTAGGGCTGAGAATTGCCAGTGACTTCACGATATGATACTATCACCGATACGATATGTATTGTGATTCTCACGGTTCTATATGTAATGCGATTCGATACTGCGATTCGATGTTCCAAACATATTGCTCACTATATGTCTGCTGCAGAGGGACAAGAGAGCCATGAGAAAACAAGTTTTGGTTAATCGTGGAAATAAAAGTGCAAATAATATTGCGATATTGTCAAAACGATATGATATATCATCAAAAATAATATCCTGACATTTAACTGTATAGATTCTTCCCCCATCACTAGAAGGTTCGCGCTCGCTCTTTAAGTTATTCGGATGCAAACACAAAGGCATAAAAGCAGATATTACCAAAACAAGAAAAAGAACGCTCAAATGGAGAGAATGGAGTATGAGTATGTAGCTGTGTGTGTTTCTGCCAGTGAGAGACGGGCTGGGTTGGGCATGTGGCTGGGGCACCGACCAGTGGTCCACTATTTAATGGGAAGACTAATAGGGGGAGACTGAGAGGCTGTGGAGAGGCTGTGGAGAGGCTGTGGTAGATGTAATGGACCTCAGGGAGAGGAGAGGAGGGAGAGCCTGGCAGGGAGGGCAGTGGGGCGGACGTGGCAGCGTGGCAGTCAGACGGTGAGTTATGGGCGCCATGTGCCGACTCATATTTCTGAGGCTGACTTGGGGCTGGCCACGCACGGCGGAGCAGAGCATAACAGAACAGCAGTGCACCAGAGCAGGAAGGAGGAGTGCTCCCGTCCTCTCCCAGGATCCTGTTTGTTACTGTCGGCGGAACAAGAGCCCAGGGGAGGAGTGAAGCTTAAACTCACTCACCTTCACCGCTGGCCCTAGATCCATCTACCGGGTTCTCTGTCTGCACCATGTATCCTACACGCATGTATGCACACACACTTGGAGGCACGCACATGGACAGTGTACGCATGCGCACAGGCAAACACACACACAAACAGACAGACACAGACACGCACACAGGAACACAACAGGGCCTGCACGCACCCCACAAGGTCTGCTAAAAAATACACAAGGGACCTGTCCCCAATAGACACGCCTGAGAAAACACCAGGCCTTTTTGCACAAAACATCGAATGCATGGTTGGAGTACAGCTCAATCAACAGCACACAGTCACATTGGCCACTCCAATTACCTTCAAGGATCATAGATTCTCCTCTGCTAGTTTTCCCTTTTCCCCTTGCGTGCGCCTTTTTCCACAAATAGGCCTATGCTTCCATCCGGAATTCATTTGGCTCTCAGCTCTCTCTTCCTAACCAATCCAGTCTAGCCCCAGACAGACAGCCAGACACACAGTGTTCGCAGTGACTAAACCAGAGGACAGGGGGCGCTGCTGAGACGGCAAAGTAGTGATGGCGAGCGGCGTCACAACGCGGCTGAGGAAATGATGATGAACTACAACATTAGCACGGTGATTAACTCCTCCTACTCCTCTTCCTCCTCTCGTTCCCTCATTCAGTCTCATCTTCTCCTATAGTGCCAGGTTGGTAGGGTACTCTGATCACCGTGTGTGAGATTCACACTGAGAATCCCCATCCATCTGTGCACCAGCCAGCCAGCCAGAGAGTGACAGAGCCAGTGTGTGATCCTCAGAAAGACCCTATAGAGACACAGGCACCCTCACACATACACATGATAAGACACACACTCTACACACACGTACACATGGATGTTGTATTGTAGATACGTGGTAGGAGAGTAGTGGCCTGATGGAACACACTTAATGTGTTGTGAAAAGGGTTATGAAATGTAATATTTGTAATTGTATATAAATGCCTTCATGTTGCTGAACCCCAGGAAGAGTAGCTGCTGCCTTGGCAGGAACTAATGGGGACCCATAATAAACCCCAGGAAGAGTAGCTGCTGCCTTGGCAAGAACTAATGGGGACCCATAATAAACCTCAGGAAGAGTAGCTGCTGCCTTGGCGGGAACTAATGGGGACCCATAATAAACCCCAGGAAGAGTAGCTGCTGCCTTGGCAGAACTAATGGGGACCCATAATAAACCCCAGGAAGAGTAGCTGCTGCCTTGGCAGAACTAATGGGGACCCATAATAAACCCCAGGAAGAGTAGCTGCTGCCTTGGCAGGAACTAATGGGGACCCATAATAAACCTCAGGAAGAGTAGCTGCTGCCTTGGCAGAACTAATGGGGACCCATAATAAACCCCAGGAAGAGTAGCTGCTGCCTTGGCAGAACTAATGGGGACCCATAATAAACCCCAGGAAGAGTAGCTGCTGCCTTGGCAGGAACTAATGGGGATCCATAATAAACCCCAGGAAGAGTAGCTGCTGCCTTGGCGGGAACTAATGGGGATCCGTAATAAGTCCCAGGAAGAGTAGCTGCTGCCTTGGCGGGAACTAATGGGGATCCATAATAAACCCCAGGAAGAGTAGCTGCTGCCTTGGCAGGAACTAATGGGGATCCATAATAAACCCCAGGAAGAGTAGTTGCTGCCTTGGCGGGAACTAATGGGAATCCTTAATAAACCCCAAAGACTACAAACAATGACATGTCTTGTCCACAATGACATGTCTCCCTTACAAGCCTCTTCTTAAACCTCACAAACAGCCTTTAAACTTGTATAAGATGCTGCTGCCCCGTTTGGCATTCAGAAGGCTACACTTATAAAAGCAATGTGACTGATGGATGTATATACCATAACAATGTATGTTATAAAAGATGGAAGGCCTGGATACTACTAGACTTCCTCTGACTCATGCCTGGAGGACGTCTCTCAAGCTCTTGTTACTGTACTGTTCTGTACGCTGTTGCAATGTCAAGTATGCTGGTTCTATATTGTAGTATGTGTGTTATGTCTCTGAATTCATACAACCAAGTCCAAAGGAGGGCAGAGACATATATAAGTTAAGAAGATAAATATCTTATTTTAGAGTGATTTGGAGTCAAGTCTTCACATGGGTCGTAAACACACAGGGAGAGGAGGAGAGGAGAGGCCCATGGGTGGAGCCACTCTATCCTCCACTCAGCATCAGTAGAACAGTAACAGCCGGACCACTTCACATGAGAGGCCCTTCTGTGATCGCCACCCGCCCGCCTGTCAGCCATCACATCATCACCAGCAGCCCTGCAGGAAGAAAGCCTCAGGCTGTGTCCCAAATGGCACCTATTCCCTACATAGTACTGCGCTCTGGTCAGAAGTAGTGCCCTGTGTAGGGAATAGGGTGCCATTTGGGATGCAGACACTCTCTCAGAGAACAGCAGGAGGGACAAGTCAATTCCCACACAGACAAACTACTACCTCCCAATACCTGCCATTGACTAGCCATTCACATCAGAGAGTATGTTTACATGCACACTAATAATAAAATGTTAAACTGATCCTGTACTGTTTGACAGATGTTATAGCGGGTGCAGTGAAATGCTTATGTTACTAGCTCCTAAAAATGCAGTAAAATGTCAAACAAGTACACAAATAATCAACAATTATTTTTGGGAAAAAAAGAATAAACAAAAAATGTCGGAAGGATTCCAATTAGCAACACAAATAGCACTGTAACAGTAATCCAAATGTGATCTATACGTATATTCACTGACTGTACAAAACATTAGGAACACTGCTCTTTCCATGACCGAAGTAAGCATACACTGATTAAAACATCTGGACTTCTGAGCAATCTTCTGAATGATTAGGACATGTACCACGTTAATCAGAGTATTGATCTGCACATGTGCCAACACCAGCTGCTCAAGCCTCCATCTTTTGCGTAAGCAAAGTGACTTCGGAAAAACTAAAAGTATGAATCTTAAATGTTTTTCTAATACAAAACGTTATATGTCCAAACTCAGAATCAAATAGGCCAAGCAAAAATAACATGATCGCTGTGGTAGAACATTTTGATAGGCAATTTTCTGCATTTAGAAAAGTACCATCAGAAACAGGGCTCTTGACTCACTTTTTCGACTGGTGGCACTGGTGCTACCAACTTTTTCAGTTGATGGCATCAGCACATGATTTGGTTGCACAAATGTTGACACTCTGTCCCATAATGTAACTACATTCCATACAGAACCAGGCTAATAATGACTAGCCATCTTTGAAATGAGCCCTTGTGTTCTTACATTGATTTGGATAGATTTACTCAGGGTTCAATGTGAACAGTTTTTCTCACTGGCAGGTTATAAATATGTTGGGGTGCATGTTTTACTCAGCTAGTAATAGGATACATTTGGTTATTAATGAATTATGTTTTCTCTCTTTACTCAGCTAGTAATAGGATACATTTGGTTATTAATGAATTACGTTTTCTCTCTTTACTCAGCTAGTAATAGGCTACATTTGGTTATTAATGAATTACGTATTAAAAAGCTATATGATATCATTTAGAAATGTAAGACAATACTCTATTTTTTAGAATTGCAGAGTATACATGCTTGTGACTAAAGTAGGCCTGTCATTTTAATATTGTTTTTACATCTCAAAATGTGACGTTTCCCCTTTAAGACAGACTGCTTCTCTAAAGAGACATTGATGTCTACAGTAGGCTGGCGAAGATGAATGCTAGATAATCGAGTGTTACATTTTAAAGTGGAAATAACAAACTTTTAAACCTCGAATACACTACAAGTTTGCATTTCTCAGCAACAAAAATTCTCAGCAACAAAAGAGTGATCAATTTAAAATCCTACATCTGTATGGCTGTGCTTCTTAGAATACACCTCTCTCTCCTCCTTGCGCACAGTAGGGAGATGGAGAGGCTCGCTCACATAGCAACCGATACTTTCATATGGTCTATTTTTGGTCATTTGCACATTACTGTTTGAATAAATCACAATAATACAAATAAAAGGCAAATTGTGAACCAAAAACTAACATGACCAGATATATTTTTTCCACAGGGTCGCAAATGCACGTGTTTTGGTCGCAGTTTTGAGTCCTGAGATGTAGAGGAGCCGACTTAGAACCCTTTACCTTGTGTTGTGGGAATACTTGGTTGTCTTTCTGTCCATTTTATGCAAGCAGTCAAAAACACACTTGGCTAGTGGTTCATTTAAACAATATTCAAACCATGAATACTTATTTATAGAGCAAAATGATAGCATTATTAAACTTTTGGAGAGTACAAGCCTATAGCAAAAAGCCAGCATACAGTGCATTCATCAACTAGGTCCTGGAGGGATAGTGTGTGTTTGAGCCCTGTGCTCTCAAGTGTAGAGCGGGTGACAGGGGTGGGGAGAGAGGGACATAACACTCATGATTGGGCCATGTGCTGAGCTCCCAGCAGCCCCCTGGGCCTCTGGCTGCTAGGCCTTCTGGGAAAGGGCTGGGCTGTGTAGAACTACAGTGTGTATCTCAGACAGTAGCTTCAGAGACTGAGACTCCTCTTTGATATGCAAATAGTCAGATGCCCTATGGACCATTCCGTTCGCACGTCACCCGCCCCTCGTCTCGTTAGCATTCAATAGCATTCAGAACACAACGCAGAACCAAAATAAACTCTCCCTCACATTCCAGCAGAGGGCTCAGAAATGAAATCACAAGAATACTACAATACTGATTCCTGTAAAGCAGAAAGCTGGAGGTTTCTAGACTAGAGGATGTTGGCACAAAACTAGAATCGGTGTGGGGAAATTCATGTTTTTTTAGGCTTTGTAGACTTGCACCAGTATTGATAATTACGTGTCGTCCTTTATCTAGTAAAGGTGAACCTCACAGTGGGATCCACATTTCACCGTCTCAAATTCTTAACAATTACACGGTAGATGTTTTTTTCCCCCCCAACTGAAGAAATTACCACTGCCTTCTCCTCGCCTCTCTCATCCCAGAATCTCTCATTTATTATTTAGTTTTTAATTTGGCTATTTGAGTTTGGTGTTCTCGTTTGGAGAGATGAGTAAGCCTCTTCTAAACAGCCCCCTTATCCATTACACTAAACCCAGCAAACAGCAGACAGCGTGCCATGATTGACCATTAAAGAGGTTATTGATATAACAAACTTTTCCCTCTTCATTATCCCTCTAATTCATGTGTAATTGTAGAGACAGAAAGTCTTTGGGGTTATTTTCACCTTGAAGTTGAAAGAGAAAGTGAATTTGGAGCACTTTGAGGCTTTCAGATACCATTTGTATGTCTCTGCGTTCAGTATGAAGGAAGTTAGAGGTAGTTTCTTGAGCCAATGCTATCTATTGTTGCGTGGTATATGTTTTTTTGATATTAGAACATGAAAAATGCTTTAGTACTAGATTTGGAGAATTGTACCCTGGGAGATGAAATGCACTCTGGGAATCCTAGTATGCTGTGTAAAATCAAAGATTGTCTATTATATTGACAAGATAGTGAAGTGACTGCTCTAACAATGGAAATACATGTCTTCAAAGATGGCAGGTAGGAGGAGGCGAGATCAGGTGGGACCATTCTAGTCAATGAGAAGGCAGATACGCGTCTGAACAACAGGCCATAGAGATAGACAGAGGACCCATCTTTGTATCTGTGCCATTATAGCATCTATGACAGCGTCATCAATCTCCATTTTAAAGTACTCAATTGTATTTTCTTCATTGGCTAATTGCTCCCAACTCATATGAATCCCCACCCAGTTGACTAATTTAAAATGGTGTAAGCCCTCAATGGCAATGTCCATGCTAAAACAGTTATATATGCATGATGAGTCCTCTATCTATCTCTATAATAGGCACAACTCTGATATCATTATTTATTTTTTATTGCCAAAATGCCATGTGCATCCAGTTATATCACTGAATTCGTAACAACCTAACCATTAAGAGACTTCTATTAGATAAAATAACCCTCATGAATCAAATTAGCAATGACATTTTTTGTTGACCAAATTCGACACTCTCTCATTGACCTCCATACAAAATTCCTCACTTCGTGGGCTTATTTTTGCAGACAGATTTATGGGGGAGTAAAACCTCTTGCTTTGCCTCTTTCTCGATGGTAAAATCATTGTATTTTTATGGTGTGCCGACTATTGCAATATATAAGCTTCAGAAATGTGCTTCAAAGTTTGTTTTATGTTGTTTTGGAACTAAACTATTCATTTAATACATTACATTATTTAGCTGTAATGAATAATGAATCATACGTCTAATGAATGCCATTTGTCCCAACATTATGGCCATAGATGAGCAAATGAACACTGATATGTATCAAATTAGATTTGAAAACAGTTTAGATGTAATGTAAAATGTTTGTGTATGCTGAGTTTTAGACATGGTGCTTTATTGTAGAAAGAAATTGAATACTAGAATAGAAGATATTCGATTTGTTATTTGAGTTGTCAACCAGTTATCAACATACTGTACACGGAGTGTACAAAACATTAGGAACACCTGCTCTATCTGTGACATTGACTGACCAGGTGAATCCAGGTTAATTTAATAAATCCACTTCAAATTAGTGTAGATGAAGGGGATGACACAGGTTAAAGAAGGATGTTCAAGCCTTGCAACAATTGAGACACGTATTGTGTTTTTGCGAAAATTCAGAGTGTGAATGGGAAAAACAACATGTTTAAATATGGTAGTAGGTGCCAGGTGCACCGGTTTGAGTGTGACAAGAACTGCAACGCTGCTGGGTTTCTCGCACTCAACAGTTTCCTGTGTGCATCAAGCATGGTCAACCATCCAAAAGGACATCCAGCCAACTTGACACAACTGTGGGAAGCATTGGAGTCAACATGGACCAGCATCTCTGTGGAACGCTTTCGACAAGGCCCATGCCCCGATGAATTGAGGCTGTTCTGAGGGCAAAAGGGGAGGTGCAACTCAATATTAGGAAGGTGTTCCTAATGTTTTGCACACTCAGTGTATTGTTCAATGTTTAAAAGCCCAGTGGTTATTCTGTGACTTCAGCAAATACGCTTTTTTTATTTGTTGCCATGGTATCGTTTCGGTATCGAGTATTGTCTAGGAATTGAGTATCGTCTAATGACTGGAAATCTACAGGAAGTCTAATGACTGGAAGTCTACAGGAAGTCTAATGACTGGAAGTCTACAGGAAGTCTAATGACTGGAAATCTACAGGAAGTCTAATGACTGGAAGTCTACAGGAAGTCTAATGACTGGAAGTCTAATGACCGGAAGTCTACAGGAAGTCTAATGACCGGAAGTCTACAGGAAGTCTAATGACTGGAAGTCTAATGACCGGAAGTCTAATGACCGGAAGTCTAATGACTGGAAGTCTAATGACCAGAAGTCTACAGGAAGTCTAATGACTGGAAGTCTAATGACTGGAAGTCTACAGGAAGTTTAATGACTGGAATTCTAATGACTGGAAGTCTAATGACCGGAAGTCTAATGACCGGAAGTCTAATGACAGAAGTCTACAGGAAGTGTCATGACTGGAAGTCTACAGGAAGTATAATGACTGGAAGTCTACAGGAAGTACAATGACTGGAAGTCCTCTCTTGACCAAAGCCAATACGTTTCCATTTGATCAACAACAAGTTTTTGTGTGTATGTCAAATGTTTCCCCAAATTACTGTTACGTCATTTACTCAAAGTAACACCTCTTACGACCACTATGGAGTGATCTTCAGAGTCCTATAATGATATGCAATTGTGGTCAAGGTAAAAGAAAGATGTGGCTCTTTACTGGGAGGAATGTATGGCTCCTTGTATCTAATTTGTGGTGAAAGCCAAGGATCAATACCACTCAATAATCTATTGTGACGACCCTCCCACTCCGTCTGCCCAATTCTTTCTCTTTGCTCTTGTTTTCCTCATTAGGATGTTGGTGGGCGGAGCCGGGAGGGTCGTCAGCAAAATGGAACACACCTGGGCCTGGGTGTGTCCCGGGATAAATATACTTCTTCCCCATTCATTGAGGAGACTCTCTCCATGCAGACACACTTTGATTTTGGTTGTGCCATTTTTTGTGGCCGGTTTTGGCTTGCTTGCTTTGGCATCTTTCAACACTCCTCATTATCACATCTATACACGCAACCACTCCCTTACACTACTGATTACACACACCATTGTTAACTGTATATAGGTTACCTCAGTTAATAAATCTATTTTTGTTATTCCTTATCTCCACGTTGTCTCTCTCCTTGTTACGGGCTTCGAGCCGGTTTGTGACACTATTAATATCTGGGTCTCAGCTCTGTTCAGCTCTGTTAAGTCTGAAACACAGGCCCTGTTCACCAGCCATCACCATGAAAAGAAGAGGGCAATAGAAACCGATACCCTCTTTTCTGTTAACAGTCAAAGCCTTTTAATTATCTGGGCTTCCCATTGACTCCCTGCTCCATTTTTTTTTCTCTCTGATGGGCCTAGTTAACCGATCTGCTCGCCTAGCCACGGGCAGGAGAAAATATGACTCTGGAGGAGTCAGTTTGTGGGAATTGAGGTCAAGGAGGACGAGGATCCATTTAGGAGCATTGCAAGCAACACTACTCACCACCTCAACAGTCCATGGTGATATGTTTTCCCCAAGCTAGCATTATATAGCGTGAGCACAAACCTTCAGTCTAGTGTTTCAGAATCCTATTGAGTAGAATCAGTCAGCACAAGGTAGCTACTTGGTTAGAACGTCAAGTAAGCCAGATGGTCTTGCCAGTCTCCTGAAGGACACTTCAGAATAATAAAACAATATTGCTATTGATCTGTAGTCTTTCATTGTCTCCTATCTAATCACTGTGAAGCTTTAGGGCCTTACCACTATGTCCATTTACCAGCAGTTCCACATAGTTTTTTAACATTTCTAGATTGATACCAATTGGCGTTGTGTTCTCTCCATATTCTGCTTTGTTGGGCTTTACTCGTTTTTAGACATTTTGTAGTACTCAGTACTATTTGAGGCCACTTCAGCGAACTACATTTCCATACAAAACCTACAGTATTTTGTCCCAAGGGCAGGCACTTCTCTTGGCTTTTGAGGGCTCTGTACCAGCTGCCTGTGTTTGGTGAAAAGAGGGAAAGAGAAGGGAGGGAGTCCTAACTTTAGAGGGAAAATACTTCAGGAGCTGTCAGGCTAGTCTGATCTTCCTCTTTCTTCCTCCTCTGCTCCGGTCCCTCCATTGCCTTGGGCTCTGCCAGCGGGGGCTGTACTAAGGGACAGGCGGTCAGAGTCACATGATGGTCCCCTCAGTGGTTTACTACTGTCCCCGCCCCCTTCAGTAGGATGGGGCCCGTCACAATCGTCTCTGCCAGGGCCCGGCGTGCAAGACATTCATCAGGCCTGCTAGCCATGGTATCCCCTCCCATGATCCCCATCCCCTCTCTCTGTGTGTCCTGAGACTGGGCACGTCCCAGCCCCACTGCATCCCAAATATATATATATATATATCTCTCTCTCTCTCTCTCTCTCATATATATATATATATATATATATATATATATAGAGAGAGAGAGAGAGAGAGCTGTAGCACACAGACTGATGGATTTATTTATTAGACCTTTCATTACCCAGGAGGCCCATGGTGAATCACAATGCTCTCCCTGCCACAGCAATGTAATGTTCAGCTATTCTATGCTGCTGTTCAGCTGCCCTGGCTCCCAGCTATAGACTAGACTAGCAGGGGGCCGCTAGAACGAACAGGACAGACGGAACAATCTCTGGACAATCTTTTTTATCTCAATCCACATTTACAAAAGGAAAAGAAATGAATAATCACTTCTTGTATACCTACAAAATATATATTTGTACAGGTTTCTATATGTTTTCAGTGCATTAGACCTTTTGAGTGAACGGTTGATGCTATCTTTTCACCTTGCCCGGAACAGATTCCTATTCAATCTTTATCTGACTATGCAAGCCAAGCGAAAGCTTCCTGTTTTACTATAAGGCCCCGTCGGCACTATTCAAATGACTTTTTATGTTCTTCATTTTGAGCGACGACAACCCAGAATACGTTCATTTGTGCGTGACAGCCCGCAGATTCAAAAGCAATCTGGAAGAAAGCAAGAAACCAGGCAAGTAGTAGATGGTGTGAAGCTAGATTGAGTTCAATACCGCCTGCAAAACTTAGTATTATTGATCTAGGCCAGGATGGTAAATTCAATATGGTCTAAAGAAGTTGGAAGCGTGGATCTACAAGCCAAGCAATTCAATAGTGTTCAGCTCATGCAGTAGTGAGGATCTGGGCCCTGTCTGATTCAATCCAGCCAGCCAGAGAGAAGAGGCTACCAGGGATGGAGGAGCCAACAAATGCAATATGCAGCCAGCAGGAGAGATCTTTGGAGTCAACAAATCTAATAGAGCCACTTTATCTCCTCATATGTTCTGGCAACTAGTTTCAGAGTGTTAGTGGAGGTTCCTCTCTCCAAGCAGCCAGGGGCTCGGTGGGGCTCGGTGGGGCTCGGGTTGATCCTAAATAAACCAGCGGTCTTTATTGCATCATCCTCAGATGCAGAGCCAAGCTCTGGTTTAATTATGACAACCCCACACCATGCGTTCTTCATGTCTGCCAGTAATGAGGGACGCTTCATGTTTATTGTTGCGCAAAGCGTCTTCTGTCAACAACAGAGGAGAAAAGAGAGGGACCTCCTGCTTTTACATGAGGCATTCAGTTGTACTCTTGTTGTAAACATTATCTTTGATGTGATGTCAGCCTGTGGTTATATTCAGAGGGGTAGAGCGAGAGAGAGACACGGCAGAGAGAGAATGAGGCGGTGAGATTTCCAATGGGGCTTCACACTGATCAAGACGAGGGCTGCTCATCGGTGACCTGAGGTGATTCACTACTATCATCAACTAAGCCTGGGAGACCGTGTACGACTCTGCACAGGCACATTGGAGATGCTACTCTCATGTCTAACCCTGGACATTTACAATCAAGGCCAAATTAAGTGTGGCATAAATTAGCAAAATATAACACAAACTAGCACACAGGGGGAAGAGGCTGAATGTGATCTACACCACTCAAGAGGATACGATACATTTCTTTTCAATTAAGAGTTTGAGCAACGTCAAAGCCTGAGCTTCGGTATTGCCCATAAGAAAGGAACTCATTTGAATATCTGCTCCATTCTCTCAAGACATTAGGATGAGGAATCACTCGTTAAAAATAAGGAGGTGGAAAGCAGCAAGATAAGCATTTCTAATTGCTACAGTGTTTGTTTCCTAATTTGTGACCAGTGACACTAAAATTGCCTGGTTATAAAAAGAAGAAGAAGGAAACTTGGAGAAGCAGAGGCATTAAAGTCTCTGGGTGGGAGGAGGAGGAGGAGGAGGAGGAGACGTGATGGGAATGCAGGAATGGAAAACCTGGGACTGTAGAAGAAGCAGAATAAAATAGCTGCTGTGGTTGTAATCCCAACACTAACTGCACTGTCAAGCAGCTAATAAAAATAGGCTGATGGCGGATCAAACCCCAGTTATTTAAATACATTCAAAGCCTTTCTGAACCCAATCTCCAGAAATCCTGCTCTCTGACTCATTTAAAGACTATTTCTGTATCCCGTTCTCTTCTTCTTTTCCCTACCTCTCTATCTCCCCCCCCCCCCCCCCCCCCCCCCCCCCCGCCTCTCCTCTGCTCCCCATCTCCCCTCTCACAGTATCATTGCTAAATCTATTTAGGACCGCCGCTGGGAGCAATTTAGCAGAAATGGGTTTGTGCACATCTTGAATACGGCGTCCGTCATAAAAATACAAAGGTTCTGCACAAAGAGACTGGTTAAATAGCCATGTATCCGACCAGTGGTAGCCTGCAGGAGGCTGTGACACCAGAGCTACCACGGACTGAGGAGCAGCAGCAGGAAATAGCAGCCCTTTGCTTTAGGAAGACGATAGACCCGGACTGTGTTGCTGCATCATGTAACGTGTTGTACTGACTGGGGCAATACTGAGAGCAAGACTGACTGACCAGCAACCTGCCGACCAGCAGGCAACAATAACAATAGAAGGGGTCTACTCTCTCTCTCTCTTCACCACACAGCCAATAACAGTGGAGATCTGTGGGGTAGACTCCTTTGAACCGATGAGGTTGATTCTCTGACACCATGTGACAGGTCCATCTCATGTGTTCGTCGGGGGGGAGAGATAATGCGGGTTCAGTTAAAGCCCTCTGAACCTTAAAGAGCACGTTCATCTCCATGACTTTGAATTCATTATCCATCAAAGATAAGTCTCCTTTTTAACCACAGAGCTATATTTGTCAATGTCACCGCACAAAGGAGAGGGGCAACTTATTCATGCCAAACATGCCTCCGGTTTAAACTTTTGGTCGACCCTTAGAGCACTATTTTTTAATTAAAAGAGGTCCCCTTTCTTCTTCCTTTCTAGCAGGAGTCTCTCTGAGATACCACGTCTTCCCCTATGCAGCATGAAACCCTGAGAGGACTCAGTCACTCACGATAACATATCTTTCAATTACTGTTTTATTGTGACCCCCATCCGGTTGCCATTCAACTCTCTCCTCTCCCTCAAACCCGAGCGCACTTGCAAATGGAAAAGTGACACATGAGGCTGCATGGAAACCAAACTGCTCTGGTCTCAGCCATTAGCCATCACACTACACGCTGCCTGGCTGCCTGGCTTTCTGGCTGGAAGGAACAGGAGGAGGGGCCGGGGTGTTTTATCTGAGCTGGGAGACCAATGAGAAGGGTGGGGGGAGAGGAGGGGTTGGTAATGAGCAGAACAGAGAGCAAGGCAAGGCGAGGGGACAGACCCGACTCCCCATGACCCCATCCCACCCCATACCTACCCTCGCTGCCTGCTTGCCTGCTCAAATTGACAGGCGGGCAGATTGAGGGTTAAGATTAGCAGCCCCCTTCTCACAGAAGGCCACGGAGATACAGTATTGAGAATGAATGGCCATGTCATGTTGTCAATGTTGTAACCTTGGCAACAGACAGAGTACTATTTCCGTCCCCACTGCTGACCACCGGGGTTGGGTGGTAGCAGGGATGACAGTGTTGGGGCCCGGGTGTCTTGATGCCTACAGTACTGTACAGCCTGGATCATTAACACAGAGCATAGGGGATAACAGCCTAGATACCTCTAATATATCGTCGTACTCTATAGGCCTTCTTCAAGGCCATTCTTTCAAAGCATCTCAATGGATCCTTAGATGCTGGAAGGCAATATTTCGCCGGTTAATGGGTAGTCTAGTTCCGTAGTAGGTGACAGCACAAAGTGCAATCCATTCATGGAACGCAGTCAAAATCAAACCGAAGGTTTACATCGATATAAAAGTCACTCTTCATCTGTCTTAGTTTCGGCTACCGTACAAATGTGGATGCATGCTTGGCAAGCCGGTGTAATACATCTCATCTCTACTACTCTGTATCAAACACAACCATTCCACACGCCAATACCAATGCACAGGGCATCTTAAACTCCAGCTCTGTTCTTCAGATGCTACAGATTGTCATCATGTACTGACAACATCAAAGCTGTCAAACAACTATTTTCTTTCTTGGTGTGGTATCCGCCGGTGCTACCTACGCTTTGATGTCAGACGTACTTTCAATACTGCAAGTAAAGAACGACACATGTTCCCGTCAGTTTCCTGTACAGTATACTCGGGGGAATATTAAAGTTAGCCTATATATTCCATCATTTAAACTAAATGACATTCATAGGACACATTATAGACTCCAAACCCCCACATCCCAATTCACCTATGGCTTTAATATAACCCCTCCCTCAGTAATGTATACAGAATCAACATGGCATGTGTCTCGCTCATCTTCAAGGGCAAACTGGGATAATCAGTTAATATTTTATAAACTCATTTTCTCCCTGTGATTATTTTGCAGCAGGCAGGGTAGGTAGAGAGAGAGAGAGAAAGGAGTCAAAGCACTGTATTAAATCGAATCTTCAAACACCAACCTGGCTCCCACTGACGAGCCACGGGCCATTCATCACTGCCATTACCTCACCAACCACCTTTATCCTCCTCCTCTACGGCTGCTGCTGGCCAGGCCAGCTCTCCTCCCTTACTCACTCCATCTCTCTCTCCCTTACTTACTCACTCCCTACTTCCATCTCTCCTCACTCCCCTCCTCCTCCATCCTTCCATCAATCCCCGCGTCACACCATCTCTCCCTAAAACCTTCCTACTGTTCACTTTTCCTTCCTTCAGTCTCTCAATCGTTCCCTTTCTTTCCGTCCCCCCCCCCCCATCTCTCTAAATGTCTCATATATACATCCGTATTTCTCTGTCTGAATGTACCTTTTCCATTAACTCTTGCCTATTATATTTCTCCTACCATGCGGTGTTAATCATTGGGTTTCCACGTCATTACAGCAGGCGGCACAGCGGCTTCATTCTCATTCATAGTCTTGGGAAGCTCGTTACCACCAGCAGCCCTGTCAATTCCCTACAGAATAGTGAATGACGTGTTCAGAGGCCAGAAGGTCAAATCAAATCAAGTTCCCTCACATATGTTAATGTAATATTATATGTTAATGTAATATTATGCAGGACAAAAAGTGTCTAATTGTCTTTGCTACCTTTCGTACGGTACATCAACAACCATTGGGATGTTAATAGAGGAGCGGTATAAAAAGAGCTCTGTTGCTATTGAATGTTGCTCCTGAATTAAATACCTCTGTTATGCCCATTGCTGTGTTGTGCAATTATCAAGGTATAATCTGCAAGAGCCAGAAAGTTGATGCACCACCCTATTAAGGTTATTAGCTATGCGTGTATATTAGCAGCGTTTACCTCACACTGGGCTGTGTTGGGCCAATAAGACCGTCCTGCCTTTTCCTACGAGCCTACATGTCTAATTACAAATGAAACAGATCCAGAGGTATTGTATAGGTTAGTCTATGTAAATCAATATCAATTTGGAGAGCGAGTACCTGTGGGACTTGACTTATCTGACCAAATCTCCAAATGTGACAACAGCAGTGAAATAACTTTACTGATAACAGTGAGTCATTATGTTACGCCATTAAAGAACAGTACTTGTTTACGGGTAATTATAAACTGGGTGGATTGAGCCCTGAATGCTGATTGTCTGACAGCCGTAGTATATCAGACCGTATACCACGGGTATGAAAAAAAAAAACGTATTTTCACTGCTGTAATTCCGTTGGTAACCAGTTCATAATTGCAATAAGGCACCTCAGGGTTTGTGTTATATGGACAATATACCACAGCCAAGGGCTGTGTCCAGGCACTCCGTGTTGCGTCGTGGATAAGAACAGCCCTTAGCCGTGGTATTTTGGCCATATACCACACCCCCCTCGGGCCTTATTGCTTACATCTACCCCCCTTACATCTACCCCCCCTTACATCTACCCCCCCTTACATCTACCCACCCTTACATCTACCCCCCTTACATCTACCCCCCCTTACATCTACCCCCCTTACATCTACCCCCCCTTACATCTACCCCCCCTTACATCTAGCCCCCTTAATCCTTCTCTTCTACTATCTGTGTATCCGGTCCTATTAATCAGTAGCCTACCAGTAATGTAGGCTACATGTTCCTCCGTATGCTCTCTGTACTCAGAGACCTAGAGTTGTTGCTCTACTTCATCTGACCGTCGCTCTGCTGTGTTCAGGCAGCTGTTTCATTTCCCCTGCCTGTATGGTTCTACCCAGATACCACTCCTCTGTGCACCATCTCATCCTCTCGTGCTTTGTTCCTCAAATTTTCTCCAGTCCACGTGCACGCCCTCAGCAGGGGTCCCTCTTTTTGCCTTCGTCAAAAAAAGTAAAAATAGCAGCACTTTAGGGCAGTTTAGCTGCAAGTGTTTTTTTTCCGGGTGCTGGAAATGCTCAGTGACAGGCTGACTGCTGAATCTGGAGGATTAGGGAGAAGGTTGTTTGATCACAGCTGTGTGTGCTACGCTCTCTCTGCCTCTTCCTCTATTTCACATCTTCATTTTGCTCCCTTTCTCTCCCTTTCTCTCTCCCTCTTCCTCCTCTCCCCCAGCTCTGTCTGGCCGTGCCCACTGGCACCCCTGGGCTCCGTGACAGAAGGTGGCAGTGTTAGACAGACAGATAGACAGACAGACGGGGGGGGGCACACCAGGGAGGGATGGTACCACGCTAAACAGCACAGCCTCGCCCAGCGAGGCGAGAGGAGGGGAGGCAGGAGACACTCACACACATGCACAGATGGATAAGTTGAACGAGAGTGAAAACAAAACCTTCAAATAGTAAAACTATGTCAAGTCTGTCTGACTCAGGTGTCTTACATTCCTAGTTTTTTATTCTGGTGGAGTCATTTCTTGCTAACTCTAGCTTAGGCCTATCATACGTTTTGTACAAAATACTTTTTTTATTACAGTTTTGTTTTGCCTTAAGTTAACCTGCATCTCTCTGCCTACAGAGAAGTGAGTGAGGAGGATGCAGGCAGGCAGCTGCTTCTCTCTCCATGCGAGTGGGAGGGGTTGGCAACATCAGCCCTACAGTTGCACTGTGGTTATGTGATGCTTCCGGGACACACAATATTGAGTCATACAGACAGTTACCATGGGTAGTCTCCAGGTGAGGCTCAACCAAACAAAACAATGATTTTAGGCTGGCCTGCTCTCCTCTCGCCTCCCTTCAAAATGGCTGAGTTTCTACAGCGGGGGCTGGGGTTGGAGATCACTATCCACAGGCCTCTAATGGATGAGAGCTGAGGAGCTATAAGCAGTTAAACAGACAGCAGCACATCTGTGGGCCAATGAAATATTCAGCAGTGTGGCTAGGCTACAGCTCCACACACCTTCTGAAACTTTAATCATTTATCAATAACTCTCCTTCGTTCTCTCTTTCTCCAGCTCTCGCTTACTCTCCCAGGAAGAAGGGAAGCCGGGCCCTGTGTCTCGTTAACACCCACCAACCATCAAAAATACACTCTACAGAACGCTCTACACTACACTCCCTCTCAGGTACATGTACTATAGGTTGAGAGAGAGAGAGAGAGAAACAGAGAGAGAGAGAGAGAGAGAGAGAGAGAGAAACAGAGAGAGAGAGAGAGAGAGATTTAACCGGCCCCCTCAGGTGAGGCAGATATCAAACCGAGCCTGAAGTGAGTACTGTATGAGTAACACCTACCTACAATGTATTGTACAATACCAACCAACGCATCATCCAGGACAGCAGAGCACAGCACCACTACATACATACATAATCACCTGGAGAGAGTTGACACTGACTGACTTCACTGGCCTCGCTCACTCATTCACGTCTGAATAACATGGAGAGATGTGTCTGGTGTGCTTTAGCTAACAAACTCATGTCAAACGTCTCCACTACATACATGCAGTACATGCCATGGCAACGGCAATTGTTACATTTCACAGAAACACGGCACACATCATTTCACAAAAACATGGCACAGGGATAATCATTTTTCTGTTCGTGCCCAACAAAACACTGTTCTGGAGTTCTTATTCACAGAGTAACAAATTGATCATTATGTGCTCGACTGGACCATGGCACAGTGATTAAACCAATACATCAGGGTTATGTTTCAAGAATGCCCAATTTCCATTTTTTGGGGGGGGGGGGGGGGTTAAAACTGAAAATGCCAGACAGGGGTTTCATTTCTGAGCAGGGGGAGGGGCAAGTTTGACAAAGTGCATAGGCAATGAGCTCAGCCTGTTAACCTTGGACAGTGTTTTAAATGTCATTATTTTGAGCTGCTGCTGACAACTAAAAGACCTGCGGGACTAGAGCTGTTCTCTTATCCATGCAGTGCCATGTAAATCACTACTTCACCAAGAGGAAATGACTTCCTGGGGCCCAGTGTTATTAATTTAAATTCTCTGTTAGTCAAATTGTTGCACATAATAAATATGGAGCAGCTCACGATGCTTATCTGCTGTGACATCCCATTCTCACCAACAACATGTTTTCATCCTCTTCCTCTTTCATCTAGTCTGAATGGCATTCCTGAAAGAGGCAGCTCTTCTAAACAGCTCTCCCTCTCTCTCTCTCTCTCTCACACTCCTTCACTCTCCCTATCCTTCACCCTCCTTCTCTCTCACTCTCCCACTCCTCTCTCACACACTCTTTCACTCTCCCTCTCTCTCACTCCTCTCTCTCTCTCTCACTCCCTCTCCTCTCTCACTCTCTCATGCTCCCTCTCTCACACTCCCTCCCTCTCTCTCTCTCTCTCTCTCTCTCTGACTCTTGTCTCTTGCTGATAGGCTAAAGCTTATTGCTCATGCATATGATGCCTGTCCTCAGCATTCTCTCCTGCATGTCTTCTTCTCTCCTCTGGACTGTCTGTCTGCTCCAAGGAGCCCAAGGAGCTCACAGCATTTAATAACACACACACACACAGTAACACCTGATGCCTCACACAAACAAAACTCAGACACATTATTGGACTCAGACACACACATGTGCAAGCGTGTACTAAGGTTATAATACTTAAAAAAAGGGTTTTGTTTTTCAATTTTGATTTTGAATTCAGTTTAGTTTGTTAGTTTACAGACCAGATTTGCTAGTTTTCATTTAGTTGTAGTGTGTACAAATATTTTTATTTAGTCATTTTGATTATTTCATTTCAGTTTTAGTTTTAGTGTAAGGGACAAAACGCATGCGTGGGAGGCTAGGAGCAATCTGGGTTTTAGAGTTTTGTGTGTTTTTTGGGATGTCACTTCTTGCAACTGTGGGGCAGTAATATATACTGTAAGGTGATGCGTCAGGGCATTGATGGGTCAGAGCATTAGTTAGGTTAGCCCTTCTGATGACTCCAATGCCACATCCCTTTTGATTAGCTGAGGTGATTAGCTCAGGTGTGAAGCGCTCTATCTAGAAACATTTGATCCATGATTGCGATATGGTTTTGGAAACCTTGAACACTCAACTTAATTAGCATCCAAAAATAACTTTACAAATACAGAAGTTACACGTACTGATTTACCACAGATTCCTGTCGAGCCGACAGGATTGTTTTGGTTCCCTCCTGAGTTTCCATTAGCTCAGGAAGTGCAACGCAAAACACTGAAAGTGTCTGGGAACGTGTCTGGGAACGTGTCTGGGAACGAGGATAATGTCAATGTGGATTCAAAAGGAATAGAAACCCTCTCTCCCCCCTGTCTACACCGATCCAATGCGTTTTAACTTCAGTAGCACATGTAAGAAGAATGGCGTTTTCCCCCAGTTAGCTAGTGGTAACTAATGATAGTGAGGCACACGCTATGCCTTTTTGAAACATCACTATTTTCTGCCCACATTTACCCGCCATATTCAGTAACTTGAAAACGGATTATTGTCCAGTTGAGAGAAAAAAAATACAACTGAACATAATTCATGATATTTTTTATTTTATTTTAGTTAGTTTTTCAAACAGGTTTCTTTCTTTCTCTTCTTCAGTTTACTAAATAGTTTTTTCATGATTAGTTTTAATTTACTATAATAACCAAGGCGCGCGCACACACACACACACGTACTGAGCGCCACAACAATGGCTCGCTGTATTGTAAGGATGCAGTTCCATGGTAATTCACCCCGGCTGGTGTGTATGTAAGTGTGTATGTGTGTGTGTGTAGCTGGCTCAGGCTCAGCGATTAGAGTTAGGTACAGTGATGAAGGAGACAGTCTGGGGTGGGAAGTGGAGGCGGTTCTGGATGGGGGGGTCTGGGGAGTGGAGGCAGTACTGGATGGGGGGGTCTGGGGAGTGGAGGCAGTGCTGGATGGGGGGGTCTGGGGAGTGGAGGCGGTGCTGGATGGGGGGTGCTGGATGAGTGGTGTTGTGGCTCATCATCCTCTCTCCAGCTACTATAACTTTCATAAACTCCTCTGAGGGCCTGGCTGCCTGGCTAAATGGTGGAAGGCCCTGTTAGAGGCCTTGTTAAAAGTGCTGATTCCCCAAAGCAACAGCCACATTGTAGTGTCCAGTTTAAAGAAGAGTTCTAAAAAATAGTCTGAGATCTGCACATACAGTAAATCAAAGTGTATTGGTCGCGTACACTGATCTGCAGATCGCAGGTGCAGCTAAATCCTTTTTTCCAGCTTCAACGGTGCAGTAACACATAACAATACACATTAAATAATATAAAAACTCATATTCCAACCCCCCCCCCCAAAAAAAAAGGTAGATAGGATAAGCCTTGACTAGAATACAGTATATACAGTGTCTTTGGAAAGTATTCAGACCCTTTAACTTTTTCCAAATGTTCTTATTCTAAAATGGATTAAATAAATAACAATTCTCAGCAATCTACACACAAACCCCCATAATGACAAAGGGAAAACAGGTTTTTAGAAATTTCTGCAAATGTATTAAAAACAAAAAACAGAAATACCTTATTTACATAAGTATTCAGAGCCTTTGCTATGAGACTCGAAATTGAGCTCAGGTGCATCCTGCTTCCATTGACCATCCTTGAAATATTTCTACAACTTGATTGGAGTCCACCTGTGGTAAATTCAATTGATTGGCCATGATTTGGAAAGGCACACACCTGTCTAGCTTAGGTCCCACAGTTGACAGTGCATGTCAGAGCAAAAACCAAAACATGAGGTCGAAGGAATTGTCCGTAGAGCGCCGAGATAGGATTGTGTCGAGGCAAAACATTTCTGCAGCATTGAAGGTCCCCAAGAACACAGTGGCCTCAATCATTCTTAAATGGAAGATGTTTGGAACCACCAAGACACTTCCTAGAGCTGACCGCCTGGCCAAACTGATCAATCGAGAGAGAAGGGCCTAGGTCAGAGTGGTGACCAAGAACCTGATGGTCACTCTGACAGAGCTCTAAAGTTCCTCTGTGGAGATGGGAAAACCTTCCAGAAGGACAACCATCTCTGCAGCGCGCCACCAATGAAGCCTTTATAGTAAAGTGGCCAGACAGATAAAAGGCACATGACAGCCCGCTTGGAGTTTGCCAAAAGGCACCAAAAGAGTCTCAGACCATGAGAAACAAGATTCTCTGGTCTGATGAAACCAAGACTGAACTCTTTGGCTTGAATGCCAAGAGTCACGTATGGAGGAAACTAGAGGTCAATAGGTTATGATTTTTCAACGCCGATACCGATACCAATTATCGGAGGACCAAAAAAGGCCGATACCGATTAATCGGCCGATTTGTATATATACAGTGCCTTGTGAAAGTATTCGGCCCCCTTGAACTTTGCGACCTTTTGCCACATTTCAGGCTTCAAACATAAAGATATAAAACTGTATTTTTTTGTGAAGAATCAACAACAAGTGGGACACAATCATGAAGTGGAACGACATTTATTGGATATTTCAAACTTTTTTAACAAATCAAAAACTGAAAAATTGGGCGTGCAAAATTATTCAGCCCCCTTAAGTTAATACTTTGTAGCGCCACCTTTTGCTGCGATTACAGCTGTAAGTCGCTTGGGGTATGTCTCTATCAGTTTTGCACATCGAGAGACTGAATTTTTTTCCCATTCCTCCTTGCAAAACAGCTCGAGCTCAGTGAGGTTGGATGGAGAGCATTTGTGAACAGCAGTTTTCAGTTCTTTCCACAGATTCTCGATTGGATTCAGGTCTGGACTTTGACTTGGCCATTCTAACACCTGGATATGTTTATTTTTGAACCATTCCATTGTAGATTTTGCTTTATGTTTTGGATCATTGTCTTGTTGGAAGACAAATCTCCGTCACAGTCTCAGGTCTTTTGCAGACTCCATCAGGTTTTCTTCCAGAATGGTCCTGTATTTGGCTCCATCCAACTTCCCATCAATTTTAACCATCTTCCCTGTCCCTGCTGAAGAAAAGCAGGCCCAAACCATGATGCTGCCACCACCATGTTTGACAGTGGGGATGGTATGTTCGGGGTGATGAGCTGTGTTGCTTTTACGCCAAACATAACGTTTTGCATTGTTGCCAAAAAGTTCAATTTTGGGTTTCATCTGACCAGAGCACCGTCTTCCATATGTTTGGTGTGTCTCCCAGGTGGCTTGTGGCAAACTTTAAACAACACTTTTTATGGATATCTTTAAGAAATGGATTTCTTCTTGCCACTCTTCCATAAAGGCCAGATTTGTGCAATATACGACTGATTGTTGTCCTATGGACAGAGTCTCCCACCTCAGCTGTAGATCTCTGCAGTTCATCCAGAGTGATCATGGGCCTCTTGGCTGCATCTCTGATCAGTCTTCTCCTTGTATGAGCTGAAAGTTTAGAGGGACAGCCAGGTCTTGGTAGATTTGCAGTGGTCTGATACTCCTTTCATTTCAATATTATCGCTTGCACAGTGCTCCTTGGGATGTTTAAAGCTTGGGAAATCTTTTTGTATCCAAATCCGGCTTTAAACTTCTTCACAACAGTATCTCGGACCTGCCTGGTGTGTTCCTTGTTCTTCATGATGCTCTCTGCGCTTTTAACGGACCTCTGAGACTATCACAGTGCAGGTGCATTTATACGGAGACTTGATTTACACACAGGTGGATTGTATTTATCATCATTAGTCATTTAGGTCAACATTGGATCATTCAGAGATCCTCACTGAACTTCTGGAGAGAGTTTGCTGCACTGAAAGTAAATGGGCTGAATAATTTTGCACGCCCAATATTTCAGTTTTTGATTTGTTAAAAAAGTTTGAAATATCCAATAAATGTCATTCCACTTCATGATTGTGTCCCACTTGTTGTTGATTCTTCACAAAAAAATACAGTTTTATATCTTTATGTTTGAAGCCTGAAATGTGGCAAAAGGTCGCAAAGTTCAAGGGGGCCGAATACTTTCGCAAGGCACTGTATATATATATTTGTAATAATGACAATTACCAATTACAACAATACTGAATGTACAATGAACACTTTTATTTTAACTTAATATAATACATAAATAAAATCAATTTAGTCTCAAATAAATAATGAAACATGTTCAATTTGGTTATATAATGCAAAAACACAGTGTTGGAGAATAAAGTAAAAGTGCAATATGTGCCATGTAAAAAAGCGAACGTTTAAGTTCCTTCCTCAGAACATGAGAACATATGAAAGCTGGTGGTTCCTTTTAATATGAGTCTTCAATATTCCCAGTTAAGAAGTTCTAGGTTGTAGTTTTATAGGAATTATGACGCGTCGACTATTTCTCTCTATACCATTTGTATTTCATATATCTTTGACTATTGGATGTTCTTATAAGCACTTCAGTATTGCCAGCCTAATCTCGGGAGTTCATAAGTCATAAACAGCGCTGTGCTTCAAGCATTGCTAAGAGCTGCTGGCAAACGCAATAAAGTGCTGTTTGAATGAATGCTTACAAACCTGCTGCTGCCTACCACCGCTGAGTCAGACTGCTCTATCAAATATCAAATCATAGACTTAATTATAATAAACACACAGAAATACGAGCCTTTGGTCATTAATATGGTCAAATCCGGAAACTATCATTTAGAAAACAAAACGTTTATTCTTTCAGTGAAATTCGTAACCGTTCCGTATTTTATCGAACGGGTGGCAACCCTAAATATTGCTGTTACATTGCACAACCGTCAATGTCATAATTCTGTACAATTCTGGCAAATTAATTACGGTCTTTGTTAGGAAGAAATTACCTTAACACAGTTTGCAACGAGGCAGGCGGCCCAAACTGTTGCATATACCCTGACTCTGCTTGCACAGAACTCAAGAGAAGCGACACAATTTCCCAAGTTAATATTGCCTGCTAACATGAATTTCTTTTAACTAAATATGCAGGTTTAAAAATATATACTTCTGTGTATTGATTTTAAGAAAGGCATTGATGTTTATGGTTAGGTACATTTGTGCAAATATTGTGTTTTTTACGCAAATGTGCTTTGTTAAATCATCACCCGTTTGGCGAAGTTAAAGTAGGCTGTGATTCAATGATACATTTACAGGCACCGCTTTGATAATACGCAAAGCAGGACAAGCTAGTTAACCTCGTAGTATCATCAACCATGTGTAGTTAACTAGTGATTATGTGAAGATTTATTGTTTTTATTAAGATAAGTTTAATGCTAACTAGCAACTTACCTTGGCTCCTTGCAGCAGCAAGGTCCTTTTGATGCTGCACTCGGGTAACAGGTGGTCAGCCTGCCACGCAGTTTCCTCATGTAATCGGCCATAATCCGCATCCAAAAAGGCCAATTACCGATTGTTATGAAAAATTGTCCCAAATTAAATCGGCCTTTTCTGATTCATTGGTCGACCTCTAGAGTAAACCTGCCACCATCCCTACGGTGAAGCATGGTGGTGGTAGCATCATGCTGTGGGGATGTTTTTCAGCGGCAGGGACTGGGAGACTAGTCAGGATCGAGGGAAAGATGAACGGAGCAAAGTACAGAGAGATCCTTGACGAAAACGTGCTCCAGTGCCTCCAGGACCTCAGACGGGGGGAGAAGGTTCACCTTCCAACAGGACAACAACCCTAAGCACACAGCCAAGACAACGCTGGAGTGAGTCTCTGAATGTCCTTGAGTGGCCCAGCCAGAGCCCGGACTTGAACCCGATCGAACATCTCTGGAGAGAGCTGAAAATAACTGTGCAGCAATGACCCCCATCCAACATGACAAAGCTTGAGAGGATCTGCAGAGAAGAATGGGACAAACTCCCAAAATACAGGTGTGCCAAGCTTGTAGCAGTACTTGTTTAATTTTTAATATATTTGCAAACATTTCTAAAAACCTGTTTTTGCTTTGTCATTATGGGATATTGTGTGTAAATTAATGAGGAAACATTTTTTTAAATACATTTTAGAATAAGGCTGTAATGTAACAAAATGTGGAAAAACTCAAGGTGTCTGAATACTTTCCGAAGGCTCTGTACATATATGAAGTGAGTAAAACAATATGTGAACATTATTAAAGAGACCATTGTTTAATGACTATGCACTGTACATAGGGCAGAGTATCTCTGAGGTGCAGAGCAGGGTATTGGTTGGAGGCAGGCTAGTGATGACTGTTTAACAGACTGGAGATAGAAGCTGTTTATCAGTCTCTCGGTCTCAGCATTGATGCACCTGTACTGTCTCCATCTTCTAGATAGTAGTAGGAAGAACAGGCCATGACTCAGGTGCTGGAGGTCCTTGATGATCATCTTGGCCTTCCTGTGACACCGGGTGCTGTAGATGTCCTGGAGGGCAGGCAGTGTGCCCCCGGTGATGCGTTGGGCTGACCGCACCACTCTCTGGAGAGCCCTGTGGTTGAGGACGGTGGAATTGAGGTTGAAGAGCTTCTGTTATGTCTTCTTCTCCATGTTGTCTGTGTGACGTGACCATTTCAGGTTGTCAGTGATGTGCACGCCGAGGAACTTGAAGCTCTTGACCCTCTCCACTGCGGCCCGTCGATGTGGATTGGGGCGTGCTCTCTCTGCAGTCTCCTTTAGTCCACAATCAACTCCTTCATTTTGTTGACATTGAGGGAGAGGTTATTTCCTGCCACCACTCTTCCAGGCTGTCTCATCGTTGTTGGTAATCAAGCCTACCACTGTTATGTCGTCAGAATGATGATTGAGTTGGAGACGTGCGTGGCCACGCAATCATGGCTGTTGGGGCTGACATTATACAATTTACTGGCTGAAATTAAATCAGAAAATCCACATTCCTACAATTATAATCCATCCACATAGGCTAATTCACAAAAATAACATGCTAAAATTCAACTCAAATAATAGGCTACACATCCATTTTAGTTCTGACAAACAAACAGATGAGCAGATCAACACAGTGTGTGTGTGTGTGTGTGTGTGTGTGTGTGTGTGTGTGTGTGTGTGTGCGCGTATGTGTGTGTGTGTGTGTGTGCGTGTGTGTGCGTATGTGTGTGCGTGTGTGTGTGTGTGTGTGTGTGCGTATATGTGTGTGTGTGTGTGTGTGTGTGTGCGTATGTGCGTGCGTGTGTGTGTAACAGACTTCTGTAAATGTATCTTAAGGCTTAGTGCCACCTCAGCACAGCTGCTCTGTAGGGGTGTACCCCTGGAGAGGAGGATAACAATAAACGTAACCATGAAGGGAGCTAGGCACGCCATATTATGCCACACCAAAGCCAGCTGAGGTGGGCTGAGGCCCTCAATCGTCCATGCTCTGCCAGGCCTAGGCTGTTAGGGCCTCTTCTAGCTGGGTTGACTGGAACAGGATGGTTCAGCAGGTACTATAGCTCCTCTTCACTGCATGGTCAACCCAGGGTTAATACCTTAGAGAGGAGAACCTTGTACGCTAGAAAACTGCTGCCTCTCTCATGCCATACCTAAGGCTTATCCATCCGAGTGAACTGGCGTTTAAATTATCCCGTTCCATTCCACATGACTCAGTGTGAATGAAAACCAGCGTACAAAGAGAGGGAAGCCCCGCAAACTGAGTTCATTTCTACTATAGTCTACCTTTTAGAGTTCTGTCAATAGTATCAATAACCTCTTAAAGAAATCCCAAAGCAACCCAGTTGAGAACACACCGAAGTCAATCAGTTCGGGAGGGGGATGGGGATGGGGTTATATCTAGAATGTTACTATTAACTGTTGCTTTATGAGGCTATTATCGGCTTTTTGCCATGGCAGGAGACATACGCGTGGTCGTGGTGGTGGCTGAGGGTTGCAGAGGACAGATCTGTATCACATTGTTTGTGGATGGATCAATAATCCCACAACTTTAATTAGCAGGGGGGGTCAGGCTGGCTGGGTCTGTGCAGGGTAGAGCCGCAGCTGCAGGGCCCCAGGTAAAGCTCATCAGTAAAGGGGGCTTACAGGTACCGCTCAGCCCCTAATCTCTCTGCCTATCGCACACAAATTAAAGCAGCAAATGGGAAATTGATTTCTATCCCCCTGTCCGTGGCAATATCTCCTTTTGTCTTAAGGACATTAGGCAGGCCTGGCCTGCACCTTGCCTAAGCTGTTCTTTAAAATGTTCATTATCGATACTGAGGCTGGACTGGCACCGTGCCAGAGGCTGAGGCAGAGCAGCCAATGTGAAGAGGAGGAGGAGGTGCTGGGTCTTTGATGGCAGATATTTCATAGATCTGTAAAACCATGGCAGACTAGAAGAGGAAGCCAGTGACCTCTGCCTTTAACCTGAGCTACTGCTGATGCTGACAGTGCACTGTACCACCCACAGGACTCAGATGGAGCAGATTAGATAGACCATCCTGGGAGGCAGCAGGCATCAGCTCTACTCCTCTCCCTTTACTGGTGAAGAAAACAAGAGGATGGATCCAAAACTATAGGGGGAGTGAGTCAGCAAAACCCCTCCACCAGACCTGATAGTGATGAAGACGCCGTCGCCGTAGCAGCCAGCCAGCCTACTGATATCACCCAGAATCAAAGGAACTATAATCAATTTATGGAGCTATTTCAGTACCAACAGAAATTATATTTAAATGTCATCATTTTTTATTTGTATTAGGATATTGAATTTCGATTTAATATTTTGTCATTTGTAATGCACAAATTTAATCCTTGAATTTCTACATTTGTATTTCATTATTTGAAACTGAATTGACTGAATATTGCATTCAGTTTTTAAATTATATTTAATTTTATATTACATTTCAATATTTATATATTTAAATATGGTATATATTTCATTCAGTATCTGTTTCAAGTTTACAAACTATCATTTAAAGTTCATCAGAGTTTGATATTTTCAACTTCTCAGATGCATTCAGATTCAGTTTTCAAATTCAGATAAATTTCTCTAAATTCAGATTCAAAACCAGAGACGGCCTCCCGAGTGGCGCAGTGGTCTAAGGCGCTGCATCGCAGTGCTAGCTGTGCCACTAGAGATTCTGGGTTTGAGTCCAGGCTCTGTCGCGACCAGGAGGCCCATGGGGCGGCGCACAATTGGCCCAGCGTTGTCCGGGTTAGGGAGGGTTTGGCCGGCAGGGATATACTTGTCTCATCGCCCACTAGTGACTCCTGTGGCGGGCCGGGCACAGTGCATGCTGACACATTCACCAGGTGTACTGTGATTCCTCTGACACATTGGTGTGGCTGGCTTCCGGGTTGGATGGGCAAGAAGCAGTGTGGCTTGGTTGGGTTGTGTTTCGGAGGACGCATGGCTCTTGACCTTCGCCTCTTCTGAGTCCGCACGGGAATTGCAGCGATGAGACAAGACTGTAACTACCAATTGGATACCGTGAAAAATTACAATATATATATAAAAACAGAGACAACATCCAGGTAGAGGGGAACAGATATAATCAAACACTCCAGCAAGGTTACTCATCAAAAAATGACCCACCTGGGTTAAATTTCACCCCCTTTTGACCTCATACTCAGAGATCACGGCACCAATACAACTGACTGGGTTTGAAATCAGGCCTACTGAACAACAACAAACCTTTATGTGGCAAACAGAAGCAAACATATCTGTGCTCCGCATTTAATAAGAGTGCAACCGAGGTGGTTTAGTGATCCATGTATGTGATTAGTGTGTCGTCCATTACATGAACCTCCTGAACTGATCCATATAGGCTTCAGCCAAGTGATATGCAGGAGATCTGGTTCAAACTCAGTCAGTCACAAGAGCAAGATTAAATAGGAAGTGGAAAGGCTATCCTTAGAAGGGCAGTGATAGAGCCATTCAACTATATTATTATGGGGGCCAAATTGCCATTTTTGTGACATTTCCTTCTAACGTGTCCTTAGCGGGCTGTGATCATCATAGAGTCTTTCTTAGCTTTTAAGAATGGGGTCAGAATAACTTGTAGCCAAAACAGTTTAAAAGCTAGAGCTAAATTCAGAGGGTGGAAATAAATTCAACACGCCACATTGGCTTTAGAAACCACCAGAAGCTTCTCTTTACCACAGAGAACGTTTGATTCTATCAGTTCTCCTCGACCATTCCTGGCTGGCAAAGTATCAGGATGTTGTCTCTGGTTCTGAATCTGAATTTAAAAACCGAATTTGAAAACATGCATCTGATAAGTTGAATATACTTTTAATTAATTTGTAAGCTTGATACACAGACGATGAATGCAGTATATCTAATATTGAAACTGTATTAGTATTGAATTTGAATATTCAATTAAATTCAAAATGAATATTAAAACTGAAATACAATATTAATTCATTATGGAATTCAAATACAATTTCTGTTGGCACTGAAATCGGTCGATACCTATGTGTCACTTTTCTCAGATGGCAGTTTCTGTGGTGCCGTGCTGATGTTTTCCACTTCACGGAAGGACTCTATTTGTCATTCTAATGAACTTCTCCGCGGGGAAGAAAATCCCAGAGAACATTTCTTAAGATGTCAGAGGAGTGAGAATGTAAAGTGTGCAACACAGTTAATTAAAGTGTGCTTCGGCCTAGCCTGCAGCCATGGGGCAGATGCATGAGGCCCATGGTAGGTAGGCCGCCCTGTCTCAGTCACTGAAACGTACTGTACTTCCAAGTATAGGGCTTAGGGAGCACTACCAGATTGAGGAGTACACATTTGGGACAGGTCCATAAACCCTCTCGGGCCCATGGGCCACTCTATTGGAGTGGAAGTCCTTTTCATTGAGGATGGGCAGGCAGACAGAAAGCAGCCCTTCCTCTCCTTTGCCAACCCTGATTTGCCTGAGAGCCTTATGGCGTGACAGTAGACTACCATGTTTAGACTGAGAGACACATTGTTTGGGTGGTATGGAAATGAGTTCTTAAGCAAACCGTTCCAGTGCCTTAGTAGGTTAGCCAAGCGATCAGGCTGGGGTGGGAGCATGGTACACTATATATGCAAAAGTATGTGGACACCATTACAAATTTGTTGATTTCGCTATATCTGCCCACAGCCATGACATCTCCATAGACAAACATTGTCAGTAGAATGGCCTTACTGAAGAGCTCAGTGAATTCCAACGTGACACCGTCATAGGATGCCACCTTTTAAACAAGTCAGTTTGTAAGATTTCTGCCCTGCTAGAGCTACCCCAGTCAATTGTAAGTGTAAGTTATTGTGAAGTGAAAAGGTCTAGGAGCAACAACGGCTCAGCAGCGAAGTGGTAGGCCACACAAGCTCAAAGAACGGGACCGCAGAGTGCTGAAGCGCTTAGAGCGTAGAACTTACCTGTCCTCGGTTGCAACACTCACTACCGAGTTCCAAACTGCTTCTGGAAGCAACGTCAGCACAAGAACTGTTCGTCGGGAGCTTCATGAAATGGACCAAGCAGTCGCACACAAGGTTAAGATCCCAATGCGCAATGCCAAGCATCGGCTGGTGTGGTGTAAAGCTCGCCGCCATTGGACTCTGGAGCAGCAGAAACGCATTCTCTGGAGTGATGAATCACACTTCACCATCTGGCAGTTCGACAGACAAATCGAGTTTGGCGGATGCCAGGAGAACGTCACCTGCCCCAATGCATAGTGCCAACTGTAAAGTTTGGTGGAGGAGGAATAATTGTCTGGGGCTGTTTTTCATGGTTCAAGCTAGGCCCCTTAGATCCAGGAAAGTGAAATCTTAACTTTACAGCATACAACAACATTCTCGACAATTCTGTGCCTCCAACTTGGTAGCAAAAGTTTGGGGAAGGCCCTTTCCCGTTTCAGCACGACAATGCCCCCGTGCACAGAGCTCGGTATGGAAGATCTTGAGTGACCTGCACAGAGCCTTGACCACAACCCCATCGAAAACCTTTCGGATGAATTGAAACGCCGACTGTGAGCCAGGCCTAATCGCTCAACATCAGTGCCCGACCTCACTAATGCTCTTGTGGCTGAATGGAAGCAAGTCCCCGCAGCAATGTTCCAACATCTAGTGGAAAGCCTTCCCAGAAGAGTGGAAGCTGTTATAGAAGCAAAGGGGGACCAACTCCATATTAATGGCCATGATTTTAGAATGAGTTGTTCGATGAGCAGGTGTCCACACACTTTTGGTCATGTAGTGTACTAAAGGCAACATCAAGGTTGTGGGTTCCATTCCCTAATGGACTACTAAATATTAGTTTGGGATGAAAGCCTGCCTTCATTCTATGACAGACAGTAAGGTGGCACTGTGAGTATGGTAGGCCGCCCTACACATACCTGGGAGCCGTATATGTACGGTGAGCTGTGTAAAAGGAGAGGCAGGAAGGAGCTACAGCGGCCTGCGAGTGTGATAAATCTGCCGGTACGCCAGGGCTCTTTTCTCATTTGTTAGGCAGCCATGTGTGAAAATGTTAATGAAGGCCCATATAATATAGGAGATTCTCACCATTAAAATGTCCTTCACGTACCCATAGAGCTTTCTGCTTACACACGGACTATTGTGCGCATCAATCCTTCCACTGTCGTACTAATAATAGATCTAATTGCTTCAGTCAGCCCACTAGCGCTCTCAGCGTCGTCCTGCATCTTAAAGAGGAGGAGAGGAAGGAAGGGTGGCTTGTGATAGACTAGTTCTATTTATAACGCACAGACAGGGACAGCCACAAAGGGCAGTGACATTGTAATGTCCAAAATCTAACCAAGTCTTCATCATCGTCTCCAATAAAATATTCACCAACCAGATGACAAAATATTTACCAGGCCCGAGCCAGGCTGTGCAGTGCTTTTTACCTCATTCATTATGGATGAAGCTGAGCTGGAATAAAAGTGGGCCTCCTCCGTCGTCACGTGATGCTGCTTCCACTGACCTCAAAGACCTGCCTGCTACACCGCATGATCAAAAGTATGTGGACACCTGCTTGTCGAACATCTAATTTCAATTCATCCCAAAGGTGTTTGATGGGGTTGAGGTCAGGACTTTGTGCAGGCCAGTCAAGTTCTTCCACACCAATCTCGACATTGTCATACTGAAACAGGAAAGGGCCTTCCCCAAAATGTTGCTTCAAAGTTGAAAGCACAGAATCGTCTAGAATGTCTTTGTATGCTGTAGCGTTAAGATGTATCTTCTCTGGAACTAAGGGGTCTAGCCATGAAAAACAGCCCCAGACCATTATTCCTCCTATACCAATCTTTACATTGGGGCAGGTAGCGTTCTCCTGGCATCTGCCAAACCCAGATATGTCCGTCGGCATTGCACATATGCCATCGTGCATACATTTATTTTGTCCCCCCACACCAAACTCGATCACGACACGCAGGTTAAAATATCAAAACAAACTCTGAACCAATTACATTAATTTGGGGACAGGTCGAAAAGCATTAAACATTTATGGCAATTTAGCTAGTTAGCTTGCACTTGCTAGCTAATTTGTCCTATTTAGCTAGCTTGCTGTTGCTAGCTAATTTGTCCTGGGATACAAACATTGAATTGTTATTTTACCTGAAATGCACAAGGTTCTCTACAAGGCCCTCCAGCTAATCCACACATAAAACAGTCAACCGAATCGTTTCTAGTCATCTCTCTTCCTTCCAGGCTTTTTCTTCTCTTGACTTTATATTGCGATTGGCAACTTTCATAAATTAGGTGCATTAACGCCATTGACATCGTTCGTCTTTCAGTCACCCACATGGGTATAACCAATGAGGAGATGGCATGTGGGTTCTATAAACCAATGAGGAGATGGGAGAGGCAGGACTTTCAGCGTGATCTGCGTCAGAAATAGAATGGATTTCTATTTTAGCAGACGCTCGTTGCCTCGTGCAAGCAGTGTGGGTGCAATAATTGAATAACATAGATTTATACATTTACACCGCGACGCGAGCGGTGTGGTCAGCCTGTTAGGCTTGTTTGTGGCTGCTCGGACATGGAAACCCATTTCATGTAAGGACAATCTACTGCCAATGTTTGTCTATGGAGATTGCATGGCTATGTGCTCAACTTTATACACCTGTCAGCAACGGGTGTGGCTGAAATAGCCAAATCCACTAATCTAAATACAGTAGCAGTCAAACGTTTGGACATACCTACTCATTCCAGGGTTTTACTGTATTTTTACATTTTAGAATAATAGTGAAGACATCAAAACTATGAAATAACACATATGTAGTAACCAAAACAGTGTTAAACAAATCAAAATATATTTATATTTGAGATTCTTCAAATAGGCACCTTTTGCCTTGATGACAGCTTTACACTCTTGACATTGTTTTTATCTCTTCACTATTATTCTACAATGCAGAAAATAGTAAAAATAAAGAAAAACTTTAGACTGGTACTGTACTTTAGTAGATAATGTGTATGTGTCTGTATTTTATTTGTCTTGGATGATTGGGGAGTGTTGATTGGGGAGTGTTGGATAGTCTTGGTGTGAGCCACCATTACAGGGTTTGGTTATTATTTCATTGTCATAATGCCTTTGTCTGTCTGTCAGTCTGTTTGTCTGTCTAGAGATAGAGAGAGAAACCGTCTTGGTCCTTTCTGAATTAGCTGCTTGAATTAGCACTCAATGAATCTAAGTGCCTTTCGTGTCCTCTCCCAGCGAGTTAGGATTGCGTAATTACTCTAAAATGAGAAAGAGATGGAGAAAGAGAGACAGAGAGAGAGAGACAGAAGAGAGAAAGAGAATAATAAAGAAGAGGGTGAGAGAAAGAGAGAGAGAGGTGGAGAAGGGTGACAGGTACTTCATCTCTCTGAGTATATCCTCTATGAGGGAACAGTGATTGTATCCCCAATACCTCCACATACCTGCAGGGTAGAGCTTTAACACATGCGATCATATTGGTCCCGCACTTAACATATAATACAGCCCACACAGGCAAAACAAATAATGCAACCATCCAGCATTTCACATTTCCAAAGCCGGGGTTTAGTGGGATAGGAGGGAGAGCGGGGCTAAAGGCAAACAATTACTGTTGATCCCAAGCCATCCCACAACAATCACTACCATGCAGACGGTTGGAGGAGCTGTCTGTTTAGAAAGGAAGTCCCCATTCCTCACTCACACACACCCACACAGACAGAACACGCACACAACCTCCAGCCTTATTTTGCCTCCTTTTTTTTGGGGCTTAGAAAAAGCCCCCCGTGCAGCCCTAGAGAGAGGAGCAGGTGTGTTAACCCCAGGGTCCGGAGCCTTTCCAATTAAGACACATAGAGAGAGCCCAGGCTGCCAAGCACATTCCTTTACACTGACCTCGCTAAGCTCACTACAACACACATTCACTTAGATGGAACCAGAAACACACAGGCTGCATGGCTGCCTCTATAGGCCCTCCCTCCTCCTCCCACTGCTCCATCCCTCCCCCCTCAGCCTGGTTTACTTCTGGATCTATTTACATGTGCTGCCTAATAGGCGAGCCTCATCCAGCTTCATCCGCAGCACACACAGCCATTTATTGACAAAGATATAGTGTTTAACAGCTCTCTGTCACAGTATTCTTGCTTTCCATCTGGCGAGCGAACGAGAGAGAGAAATAGAGATAGAGAGAGACAGAGAAAGAGAGAAAATGTGTGTGTGCTTGTGTGCCAGCATTATTGATAAAGACAGATTATTAGAGATGTCCAAAATGAAACTCATAATCAGCCAGCTGAATAAAAGGGAGAGGATTAAACAAATAAATCCAAATGTTTGTCTGGATATCCCCTCAAGGACTATGCTGATTTGCTCAAACTCAGGATCTCAATGCCCTCTGAATTATTATTTCGAAAGTTGAATAATCAAACAATTCAGCCAAGACTTTGACTCAACAGCCACACAAGCTACAGAAGGACCTTGTCAAAGCCCCTTTATAAAATGGTTGGTTTTGGTCAATTTGGCATTCCAGCCATGACGCTTTTGATAACCCTCTAATTATTTGTTTGTATTTCCTCATTTACAATTGGCATGAGGAAATGCCATTATCATTCAATATTGTCAATATTGATTTCAACACGAGGTGAGATCATTACTGGATCCAAGGATTGATGAAATATACTGACCACTGTTGACCAAGCAACTATAAATGGTTGGGTGAAATTCTCTCTCATCTTCCCATGTAGGCCATTAATATAACACCAATCAAAGTAATTTGTCTCACTTGTTGAACATCTCAACAAAATAAAAGGCTCTTTAGTCTGTCCTGGTTGACTTACATGGTTTTTTAGAAAGGTTCATAGCCTCCGCCAATCATAAAAGGACAGATTTCAGATACTGTGATGGACATAAATGGAGGCTATTCTATTCGCTCATCTCTGTCGCTCTCCAGTCTCCGCCATAGTTTCCCTCTGCTGTCCATTGGATCTCACAGTCTGCAGTGCGGGGTCGTTCATCTTCAGAAAATGTTGATTTACTGTTAATGACATTCAGTGCACTTCCTGTGACATTCCTTTTATTGGGTCCTGGGCCTTTATTTGGGCGATCTAGTAGAACGGCCTGTCCGCCCATGTACCGGCTTTATGGCTGGAGAGGGAATAAATCCCCCAACATTCACAGCCATGCACTGACAACAGCTTATCTCACAGTACAGATCAAATGATTCATTCAAGTGATTCGAATTTATATTTACTTTAAAAAACAACAAAAGCAACAGGACAAAGTGATAAATCGTCAGCAGTGATCACCCTCTGTCCGGGTGGTTATTATTGCACTTCTCTACAAACAACAGTGGGGGAGGGGGAGGTGAGATGGCATCTTTCTACATCTCAATGGCTGTGGGAGAAGGTAGTTTGAGGGAAGGTAGTGCATGGACAGATGGCGTCCTTCTCCATGGCTGTGGGACTGGGAGAAGGAGTCAGGGTAGATTGAGGGAGGTTATTTGACGTATGCTGGGTAGCTGCAGTGCAGGCGAACAGTGCAGACCAGAGTATGGCATAGCGGAGAGGGGTTGAACCTCCAGTGGCCCAGCAGAGTAGAGTTGTGGACAGCCTTGGAAGGTCAGGCTGCATCCTCTCCCCCCTATCTCCATCAGCTCTTTTGTATTGGCTAGGCTGCAGTCAGAGCACACAGAGCAGCTGGAGGTGTGGGGCTGGTGGGGGGGGGGGGGGGGGCTACAGTGCCCATCATCGACCACACTCACTGCCTAATTACCTCTTTGTCCTGGCCCTGTGATCTTTTGTTCAGCCAGGCCTCTCTGGTAAGTAACCCTGGGCTACTGAGTCACTGGTCTACTGATTCACGGGTTACTGGGCTACTGAGCCACGGGTCTACTGGGCTACTGAGCCACGGGGCTACTGAGCCACGGGTCTACTGGGCTACTGAGCCACGGGGCTACTGAGCCATGGGTCTACTGGGCTACTGAGCCACGGGGCTACTGAGCCATGGGTCTACTGGGCTACTGAGCCATGGGTCTACTGGGCTACTGAGCCATGGGTTACTGAGCCATGGATCTACTGGGCTACTGAGCCATGGGTCTACTGGGCTACTGAGCCATGGGTCTACTGGGCTACTGAGCCAGGGGTCTACTGGGCTACTGAGCCAGGGGTCTACTGGGCTACTGAGTCACGGGTCTACTGGGCTACTGAGACAGGGGTCTACTGGGCTACTGAGCCACAGGGCTACTGAGCCATGGGGCTACTGAGCCATGGGGCTACTGAGCCACGGGGCTACTGGGCTACTGAGCCACGGGGCTACTGGCTAGGTGGGCTGGATAGACGCGCTCATTAAACCCCAGCAGCTACTACAACCCCTCTCACCACACAACACAGAGAGATAAACTATGAAAGACTAATGGAGTGGGGAGGGGGAGAGAAATAGAAAGACATAAATAGCAGAGAAGAGAGGAAACAAATAGAGGATATTCTGCTAAACCTTTTTAATCATTAAAACATTAGTCCTCTAAACTGAACATTTTTTAATGTGATTGCAGAAAGCTTCGAGCTTTGGCCACCATTTAAGATATCTTACACATTTAGGAGGCCATAATGTAAAACCTACAATCTCAGCTACTCAACCTCCTCTGGTGCTCTGCTCTGTCTGGGTGTCAAATGATGTTTGGTATTGATTTACATACAGTAGTTTGCCCAATTACAGTGGAACCATACCAAGGGACATCATATTATGCTCTCACCTGCATCTCTCCAGTCCTCTCTAACCACCCTAGAGTATCACCTAACTCCCCTCCCTCGCTCTTTCCCTCCTTCCTCTCCTCTTCTCCTTTGACTCGTAACTCATGTCAGCCCAGTTTTCCCGTCAGTGCATTCCCTCCCTACTGTGACCGAGATGGAAAAAGCTATTTTACTGAAGGGGCTTATTTGTTCTCTTGTTTGTTTCTTCTTCGTCTCTTTCATCTTTGTCTTTTTTGGCTGCCCCGTTATTCCCTCCTTACTCCCCAGAGAGCGAGAGGAAACGATAGGGGGAAGGAGAGAGGGCTGGGGGAGAAGGAGAGAGACAGAGGGGGTCTCTTTGAAGGAGAGAGAGAGGAGAATTGAAAATGTCCAGTGTTGAAATGTGAAGGAGGGAAGATGAACGAAACCAATCTGCCTGTAATAAGGGGAGAGAGGAGAGGAGAGGGGGAGAGGAGGAGAGGAGAGTAGGAGAGGAGAGGGGGAGAGAGGAGAGGAGAGGGGGAGAGGAGGAGAGGAGAGGGGGAGAGGAGGAGAGGAGAGGGGGAGAGGATGAGATGAGAGGAGAGGGGGAGAGGAGGAGAGAGGAGAGGAGAGGGGGAGAGGAGGAGAGGAGAGGGGGAGAGAGGAGATGAGAGGGGGAGAGGGGGAGAGAGGAGAGGAGAGGGGGAGAGGAGGAGAGGAGAGGGGAGAGGAGGAGAGGAGAGGGGGAGAGAGGAGAGGAGAGGGGGAGAGGAGAAGAGGAGAGCTGAGAAGGAAGGAACAGTTGAAGTCTCCTCCAGTACTAGAGAAGGAAGGAACAGTTGGAGTCCCCTCCAGTATTAGAGAAGGAAGGAACAGTTGGAGTCCCCTACAGTATTAGAGAAGGAAGGAACAGTTGGAGTCCCCTCCAGTATTAGAGAAGGAAGGAACAGTTGGAGTCCCCTCCAGTATTAGAGAAGGAAGGAACAGTTGAAGTTCCCTCCAGTATTAGAGAAGGAAGGAACAGTTGGAGTCCCCTCTAGTATTAGAGAAGGAAGGAACAGTTGAAGTCCCCTCCAGTATTAGAGAAGGAAGGAACAGTTGAAGTCCCCTCCAGTATTAGAGAAGGAAGGAACAGTTGAAGTCCCCTCCAGTATTAGAGAAGGAAGGAACAGTTGGAGTCCCCTCCAGTATTAGAGAAGGAAGGAACAGTTGGAGTCCCCTCCAGTATTAGAGAAGGAAGGAACAGTTGGAGTCCCCTCCAGTATTAGAGAAGGAATGAACAGTTGGAGTCCCCTACAGTATTAGAGAAGGAAGGAACAGTTGGAGTCCCCTCCAGTATTAGAGAAGGAAGGAACAGTTGGAGTCCCCTCCAGTATTAGAGAAGGAAGGAACAGTTGGAGTCCCCTCCAGTATTAGAGAAGGAAGGAACAGTTGGAGTCCCCTCCAGTATTAGAGAAGGAAGGAACAGTTGAAGTCCCCTCCAGTATTAGAGAAGGAAGGAACAGTTGGAGTCCCCTCCAGTATTAGAGAAGGAATGAACAGTTGGAGTCCCCTCCAGTATTAGAGAAGGAAGGAACAGTTGGAGTCCCCTCCAGTATTAGAGAAGGAAGGAACAGTTGGAGTCCCCTCCAGTATTAGAGAAGGAAGGAACAGTTGGAGTCCCCTCCAGTATTAGAGAAGGAAGGAACAGTTGGAGTCCCCTCCAGTATTAGAGAAGGAAGGAACAGTTGGAGTCCCCTACAGTATTAGAGAAGGAAGGAACAGTTGGAGTCCCCTCCAGTATTAGAGAAGGAAGGAACAGTTGGAGTCCCCTACAGTATTAGAGAAGGAAGGAACAGTTGGAGTCCCCTCCAGTATTAGAGAAGGAAGGAACAGTTGGAGTCCCCTCCAGTATTAGAGAAGGAAGGAACAGTTGGAGTCCCCTCCAGTATTAGAGAAGGAAGGAACAGTTGGAGTCCCCTCCAGTATTAGAGAAGGAAGGAACAGTTGGAGTCCCCTCCAGTATTAGAGAAGGAAGGAACAGTTGGAGTACCCTCCAGTATTAGAGAAGGAAGGAACAGTTGGAGTCCCCTCCAGTATTAGAGAAGGAAGGAACAGTTGGAGTCCACACCAGTATTAGAGAAGGAAGGAACAGTTGGAGTCCCCTCCAGTATTAGAGAAGGAATGAACAGTTGGAGTCCCCTACAGTATTAGAGAAGGAAGGAACAGTTGGAGTCCCCTCCAGTATTAGAGAAGGAAGGAACAGTTGGAGTCCCCTCCAGTATTAGAGAAGGAAGGAACAGTTGAAGTCCCCTCCAGTATTAGAGAAGGAAGGAACAGTTGAAGTCCCCTCCAGTATTAGAGAAGGAAGGAACAGTTGGAGTCCCCTCCAGTATTAGAGAAGGAAGGAACAGTTGGAGTCCCCTCCAGTATTAGAGAAGGAAGGAACAGTTGGAGTCCCCTCCAGTATTAGAGAAGGAATGAACAGTTGGAGTCCCCTACAGTATTAGAGAAGGAAGGAACAGTTGGAGTCCCCTCCAGTATTAGAGAAGGAAGGAACAGTTGGAGTCCCCTCCAGTATTAGAGAAGGAAGGAACAGTTGGAGTCCCCTCCAGTATTAGAGAAGGAAGGAACAGTTGGAGTCCCCTCCAGTATTAGAGAAGGAAGGAACAGTTGAAGTCCCCTCCAGTATTAGAGAAGGAAGGAACAGTTGGAGTCCCCTCCAGTATTAGAGAAGGAATGAACAGTTGGAGTCCCCTCCAGTATTAGAGAAGGAAGGAACAGTTGGAGTCCCCTCCAGTATTAGAGAAGGAAGGAACAGTTGGAGTCCCCTCCAGTATTAGAGAAGGAAGGAACAGTTGGAGTCCCCTCCAGTATTAGAGAAGGAAGGAACAGTTGGAGTCCCCTCCAGTATTAGAGAAGGAAGGAACAGTTGGAGTCCCCTACAGTATTAGAGAAGGAAGGAACAGTTGGAGTCCCCTCCAGTATTAGAGAAGGAAGGAACAGTTGGAGTCCCCTACAGTATTAGAGAAGGAAGGAACAGTTGGAGTCCCCTCCAGTATTAGAGAAGGAAGGAACAGTTGGAGTCCCCTCCAGTATTAGAGAAGGAAGGAACAGTTGGAGTCCCCTCCAGTATTAGAGAAGGAAGGAACAGTTGGAGTCCCCTCCAGTATTAGAGAAGGAAGGAACAGTTGGAGTCCCCTCCAGTATTAGAGAAGGAAGGAACAGTTGGAGTACCCTCCAGTATTAGAGAAGGAAGGAACAGTTGGAGTCCCCTCCAGTATTAGAGAAGGAAGGAACAGTTGGAGTCCACACCAGTATTAGAGAAGGAAGGAACAGTTGGAGTCCCCTCCAGTATTAGAGAAGGAATGAACAGTTGGAGTCCCCTACAGTATTAGAGAAGGAAGGAACAGTTGGAGTCCCCTCCAGTATTAGAGAAGGAAGGAACAGTTGGAGTCCCCTCCAGTATTAGAGAAGGAAGGAACAGTTGGAGTCCCCTCCAGTATTAGAGAAGGAAGGAACAGTTGGAGTACCCTCCAGTATTAGAGAAGGAAGGAACAGTTGGAGTCCCCTCCAGTATTAGAGAAGGAAGGAACAGTTGGAGTCCCCTCCAGTATTAGAGAAGGAAGGAACAGTTGGAGTCCCCTACAGTATTAGAGAAGGAAGGAACAGTTGGAGTTCCCTCCAGTATTAGAGAAGGAATGAACAGTTGGAGTCCCCTCCAGTATTAGAGAAGGAAGGAACAGTTGAAGTCCCCTCCAGTATTAGAGAAGGAAGGAACAGTTGGAGTCCCCTCCAGTATTAGAGAAGGAATGAACAGTTGGAGTCCCCTCCAGTATTAGAGAAGGAAGGAACAGTTGGAGTCCCCTCCAGTATTAGAGAAGGAAGGAACAGTTGGAGTCCCCTCCAGTATTAGAGAAGGAAGGAACAGTTGGAGTACCCTACAGTATTAGAGAAGGAAGGAACAGTTGGAGTCCCCTCCAGTATTAGAGAAGGAAGGAACAGTTGGAGTCCCCTCCAGTATTAGAGAAGGAAGGAACAGTTGGAGTCCCCTCCAGTATTAGAGAAGGAAGGAACAGTTGGAGTCCCCTACAGTATTAGAGAAGGAAGGAACAGTTGGAGTCCCCTCCAGTATTAGAGAAGGAAGGAACAGTTGGAGTCCCGTACAGTATTAGAGAAGGAAGGAACAGTTGGAGACCCTCCAGTACTAGAGAAGGAAGGAACAGTTGGAGTCCCCTCCAGTATTAGAGAAGGAAGGAACAGTTGGAGACCCTCCAGTACTAGAGAAGGAAGGAACAGTTGGAGTCCACTCCAGTATTAGAGAAGGAAGGAACCGCTGGATGTGTATCTAATAATCCTGACAAAGCACAATATTACATTATTTCCTAAGTTGACTGACTGACAGTGGAAGGGATAGCAGACTGCTGTCAGTACAGTGTAGTGACCACAAGGAGGTGCTGTGACAGAATGGGCCCTGATGATAAAAACAAGCTTCTTCAATAGCACTCCTCTACATCAACCCCAGTAGGCTGTCTACTCTACATTGTCGGCATGCTGTTACATTACATCACAACATTACTGCTGCTACTAGGAGATTGATAGAACTGTAATGATACAAGTAATTCAAGCGAAACGTGGTGTTCCTGTACAGGACACAGAGTGAGGTGTTCATCATAACAAGACAAGGTAGCGACGGTAGAAGTTTCAAACAGACAGAGCTTGTTATATCACCTTTTCGAAATTTCTACCAAAATGTCCTCATGCTGATTTGTAATGAAGATTTCCTTACTTTCATCTTCTGCCTCAGCTGACTCTCTGTTGTTTGTCTATTCTTCAGATTGTGATTGGCATAATTACGTTGCTCGGATTGAATCAAAAGGAGAGAGAGGAGGGAGATGGAGAGAATCAAAAGGAGAGAGAGGAGTGAGATGGAGAGAATCAAAAGGAGAGAGAGGAGTGAGATGGAGGGAATCAAAAGGAGAGAGAGGAGTGAGATGGAGAGAATCAAAAGGAGAGAGAGGAGTGAGATGGAGAGAATCAAAAGGAGAGAGAGGAGTGAGATGGAGGGAATCAAAAGGAGAGAGGGGAGTGAGATGGAGAGAATCAAAAGGAGAGAGAGGAGTGAGATGGAGAGAATCAAAAGGAGAGAGAGGAGTGAGATGGAGAGAATCAAAAGGAGAGAGAGGAGTGAGATGGAGAGAATCAAAAGGAGAGAGAGGAGTGAGATGGAGAGAATCAAAAGGAGAGAGAGGAGTGAGATGGAGAGAATCAAAAGGAGAGAGAGGAGGGAGATGGAGAGAATCAAAAGGAGAGAGAGGAGTGAGATGGAGAGAATCAAAAGGAGAGAGAGGAGTGAGATGGAGGGAATCAAAAGGAGAGAGAGGAGTGAGATGGAGAGAATCAAAAGGAGAGAGAGGAGTGAGATGGAGAGAATCAAAAGGAGAGAGAGGAGTGAGATGGAGAGAATCAAAAGGAGAGAGAGGAGTGAGATGGAGAGAATCAAAAGGAGAGAGAGGAGGGAGATGGAGAGAATCAAAAGGAGAGAGAGGAGTGAGATGGAGAGAATCAAAAGGAGAGAGAGGAGTGAGATGGAGAGAATCAAAAGGAGAGAGAGGAGTGAGATGGAGAGAATCAAAAGGAGAGAGAGGAGGGAGATGGAGAGAATCAAAAGGAGAGAGAGGAGTGAGATGGAGAGAATCAAAAGGAGAGAGAGGAGTGAGATGGAGAGAATCAAAAGGAGAGAGAGGAGTGAGATGGAGGGAATCAAAAGGAGAGAGAGGAGGGAGATGGAGAGAATCAAAAGGAGAGAGAGGAGTGAGATGGAGAGAATCAAAAGGAGAGAGAGGAGTGAGATGGAGAGAATCAAAAGGAGAGAGAGGAGGGAGATGGAGAGAATCAAAAGGAGAGAGGGGAGTGAGATGGAGAGAATCAAAAGGAGAAAGAGGAGTGAGATGGAGAGAATCAAAAGGAGAGAGAGGAGTGAGATGGAGAGAATCAAAAGGAGAGAGAGGAGTGAGATGGAGAGAATCAAAAGGAGAGAGAGGAGTGAGATGGAGAGAATCAAAAGGAGAGAGAGGAGGGAGATGGAGAGAATCAAAAGGAGAGAGAGGAGTGAGATGGAGAGAATCAAAAGGAGAGAGAGGAGTGAGATGGAGAGAATCAAAAGGAGAGAGAGGAGTGAGATGGAGGGAATCAAAAGGAGAGAGGGGAGTGAGATGGAGAGAGGGATAATGTTGTGGATACCGTTTGATTGTGACTAAATGAGGAAGACCATACTCTGACGAGAACCATCCTATTCTTCTAATTATGTGTTGTCTCTCGTTTGCTCCTCAGCCTCTGATGACTTTGTCGTTTATTTGTTTGCTGCTTCATTTATTCAGCCAGGATGCTCTGGGGGGTATCCTCATCTTATAATGCAAGACGAGGTGATTTTTCCCCCTTCCTTTCGCTTTTCTTTTCTTTTCCTGTGCAGAAGGCGATGTCCCTTATGGTTTGGCCATATATACTGTAATGTATAGGCTAGAACAGTCCTGTATATTAATCAAGCAGTTGACAAAGGAGCCATTCTACACACAGCAGCTCGGGCCCCTATGCTCTTTCTGCATCACACTCTGTCCCAGAATCCTCTCTGTTCTGGGGGACGGGGATCTCCCCACCCTCACTGGGCGAATGTGGCTAAGAGTCCTACTGTTCCAGCGGAGGCTGCTGAGGGGAGGACGGCTCAAAATAAAGGCCGAAACGGGGCAAATGGAATGGCATCAATTCCACTTATTCCCCTCCAGCCATTACCACAAGGCCGTCTTCCTCAATGTGTTGTGCCACCAACCTCCTGTGCACATCTATACACTCATATATATATTTAATTTAACCTTTATTAAACTAGGCAAGTCAGTTAAAAACAAATTCTTATTTACAATGATGGCCTACCCCGGCCAAACCCGGACGACACTGGGCCAATTGTGCGCCGTCCTATGGGACTCCCATAGGACGGCCAGGTGTGATACAGCCTGGATTTGAACCAGGGACTGTAGTGACGCTTCTTGCACTGAGATGCAGTGCCTTAGACCACTGCGCCACTCGGGAGCCCATATCTAGACATTGTGTAGGAAAGGTCAGTCACTAAGCGTAATTTACAAATGATGTCCTTGAGTTTGACCTTAACCTTCCTACTGCTGCCAGATAAATGACTGTACATGTGGCCAGTCAGTCAGTCAGTCAGACAGACAGACAGACGGTCTCTTTGAAGGAGCTAACCCCAGCGGGGGTGCCGCTGCTGATCTGAGGTCAGTCCATAAAGGACCCGTGAGGCTGTCCCCCTGGAGGAGGTTGAAGCTGAGGCTCGGGGCTCTTCAGTCTCCCTTCAGTCTTCAGCTAAGTGATAAAAGTCTCTGTTTCCCCCGACCAACCCCAAGGGAATCCCACTGTGTCTGTCTCTCTACATCTACTCTCTCCTCTCTCTCTCTCTCTCAAGCTAAGGAAGAATCAATGACTCCCACTGTCCCCTTTTCCTCCCTCCTCCTTCCCTGTGTCTCTTTAACGGCCGGTGACTCTTTCTCTCTTCTCTTCATGGCGTCACCTCTTCTCTCCATCAACTCTCCTCTAATATAGAACCCATCGCTTCTTTTAGCTATCACCCTCTGTGAGTCCTCTCCTTCACCTTTACATTCCCTTTTTCATTGTCTATGGGTATATTTATCTCTAGGTGCTAGTGGAGGAGAGGGCCAGTCCCCTGCTTCTACTGAGAAAGGCATGGAAACTACAGGTAAGGCACTGTGCTTCATGGAAAACCACAGGTATGACCCATTAGCTTTATTGTTTCCACCTCAAGAGGAGGACTCGCTGTGCCTGTGTGTTGAACGTTTAAACGAGTGGTCTACAGTTAACACAGCAACCAGCGATGGAAGAGTGATTGACATAGGATAGAAAAGAAGAGGCGAGGAAGTGGAATGAAGGAGAAAAGTCAGAGACCGTCTTGTTCAAGGGTTTCAGCCGTTTGAAAATCGATTCCTTCATAGCCTATTCAATAAACTGCATGCATTTTCACTTGATGGATGAGGTTGGAAAGGTATTATTTATCAGAAACCCATTGGTCTAGTCCACTTATCAGAACTGCAATTGTCTGTGAGTACCGCACAGATAAAGAGACAGTATTTTACTGAAGTGTAATAACTACGTTGAAAAATTATTTTTGGTGGAGAAATCTATTTGTACTTTACTGCTATATTCTTTCCCAAATAAGCCTACTTTGTTAGCCTCTGCGGCGTTGTCATAGCAATATGCAGTACAATGCCTTATCGAAGAGCCACTTCAACCTTTTTAACATTCTAGAACGAGAACCCCTCTCCTTCTGCTGTTACCTTCATCACTCCCGAATGATTCTTATCTTATTTTTTTCACCCAAGAAGTGTTAACAACAACCTTGAAGCTTAGTAAACATTTAAGTTGGGGGAAAAAATTGGAACAAAGGGGTTTGTTTTGTGTGAAAACATATTTTATGATTGGCTATCACCCCTCATCCTATCATCAATTCAGTCGTTGTCTAACAGGAAAGAGTTATCTAGGGGTTATATGTTTACAAATAATCTCTTTACTTCACCTTACCGCCACACTTTTCCTGTACTGAATTCAGTGTTGTCCATTTCTTGGCAATTGAATTGTGTAGTTACTGGAGGAGACTTGAGTAGTCAAGTCGATGTTATAAATATCAGAAGAAAGACTGGTAAAAGCAAAATGACTAAGAAAGGAAAATAATGCCTTTGTGGAAAGCTCAGCAGATGCCAATCAGACAATATGAGAGACAGCTCGGGGTCCTTAGGGGGATGAATCTGAGTTCAATGTGAAGGCAAGGACACTCCTCTCTGCAGCAGACGCCAAAACAGCCCAACACACAAAGCAGCGTGCTAAAATAAAACACAATCAATTCAAACAACAACACCACTGTGCTGGGACCTCATTTAGAGACTTCCAGAGCAGCCTTTTAAAGATTCTTTACCGAACACTGAAGCTAGACCCGGTTAGATTCTATACCGAACACTGAAGCTAGACCCGGTTAGATTCTATACCGAACACTGAAGCTAGACCCGGTTAGATTCTATACCGAACACTGAAGCTAGACCCGGTTAGATTCTGTACCGAACACTGAAGCTAGACCCGGTTAGATTCTTTACCGAACACTGAAGCTAGACCCGGTTAGATTATTTACCGAACACTGAAGCTAGACCCGGTTAGATTCTTTACCGAACACTGAAGCTAGACCCGGTTAGATTCTTTACCGAACACTGAAGCTAGACCCGGTTAGATTCTTTACCGAACACTGAAGCTAGACCCGGTTAGATTCTATACCGAACACTGAAGCTAGACACGGTTAGATTCTTTACCAAACACTGAAGCTAGACCGGGTTAGATTCTATACCGAACACTGAAGCTAGACCCGGTTAGATTCTTTACCGAACACTGAAGCTAGACCCGGTTAGATTCTATACCGAACACTGAAGCTAGACCCGGTTAGATTCTATACCGAACACTGAAGCTAGACCCGGTTAGATTCTATACCGAACACTGAAGCTAGACCCGGTTAGATTCTATATCGAACACTGAAGCTAGACCCGGTTAGATTCTATACCGAACACTGAAGCTATACCCGGTTAGATTCTATACCGAACACTGAAGCTAGACCCGGTTAGATTCTATACCGAACACTGAAGCTAGACCCGGTTAGCCCTCCCATCTCTTTCTCTCTCAGTCTCTGTCTCAGTTCATTTCCAGCACTGCTTCCTCTCATCATACATGTGTATAAATCCACAAACCACTGTCTGGCATGCTCCATCTATCTCCTTCACTCATGTACTGTTAGAGACAACCTCTCTATATCTCTGCTTGCCAACAGTCTGTCCTCCAGGCCCTGCTCACTTAAAAAAGCCGCCCTACTCCAAGAAGGCCAGGTTTGAGCTTAGCTACAAGACCCGCCTCGACATATCACTAGACATATCACCAGACATACCGCCAGACGTACCGCCAGACGTACCACCAGACGTATCACTAGACGTACCACTAGACGTACCACCAGACGTACCCCCAGACGTACCACTAGACATATTACTAGACATATCACTAGACATACCACTAGATGTACCACTAGACATACCACTAAACATACCACTAGACATATCACTAGACATATCACTAGACATACCACTAGACATACCACTAGACATACCACTAGACATACCACTAGACATACAGTGCAGTGAAAAAGTATTGCCCCCTTTCTGATTTTCTTTATTTTTGCATATTTTTGATACTGAATGTTATCAGATCTTTAACCAAAACCTAATATTAGATAAAGGGAACCTGAGTTTACAAATAACAAAACATGTATTAATTAACAAAGTTATGCAACACCCAATTCCCCTGTCTGAAAAGGTAATTGCCTGCTTACAGGCTTTAACGTCTTTCCAACTCCCACTCTCAAACACGTAGATCCCCTGAACGCAGCTCACTTTCCAGCCCACTCTCAAACACATAGATCCCCTGAACGCAGCTCACTTTCCAGCCCACACTCTCAAACACGTAGATCCCCTGAACACAGCTCACTTTCCAGCCCACTTTCCAGCCCACACTCTCAAACACGTAGATCCCCTGAACACAGCTCACTTTCCAGCCCACACTCTCAAACACGTAGATCCCCTGAACACAGCTCACTTTCCAGCCCACACCCTCAAACACATAGATCCCCTGAACACAGCTCACTTTTCAGCCCACACTCTCAAACACCTAGATCCCCTGAACACAGCTTACTTTCCAGCCCACTTTCCAGCCCACACTCTCAAACACATAGATCCCCTGAACACAGCTCACTTTCCAGCCCACACTCTCAAACACATAGATCCCCTGAACACAGCTCACTCTCCAGATCCCAATCACCTGAATTCTAATCACCTGTTCACACACCTGTATGTCATTATCACACACTATTTAGTTCAGTTCTTTGCACCCCATCACTGAGGCATTGTTTGTTTTGTGACACACATCTTTCAGAGCGCTGGGGTTCCTGTGATGTACTCTTCCCAATGTATGATCGTTAATGCCTGCCTCACTAATGACACCTTTTGCCTATCAGATTTCCTGTTGTCTACCTATTGCCTGATCTCCCGGACTACGTTACTAGCCTTTTCCCTGCCTGCACTGTTGTCCTTTTTGACCCCCTGTGTATGACCTTCTGCCTGCCTCTGGACCCAGCTACCTGCCTCCTCCCGTGGTCCTTTACAAAAAACACCTGCTGCGCCCTGCGCTTGAAACCAGCTCTCTGTCTCCCCTCGCGTTCATTACAAGCTGCAAGTGTGTGAGAGACTGACCAACAACTACAGGAAGCATTTGGTTGGAGTCATTGCTGCTAAAGGTGGGAAAACCAGTGTAAGGCAACTACTTTTTCACACAGGGGCAATGGGTGTTGCATAACTTGGTTAATTAAATAAGTATACATTTGTTCTGTTATTTGTAAACTCAGTTTCTCTTTATCTAATACTAGGTTTTGGTTGAAGATACGATAACATTCAGTATCAAAAATAATCAGAAAGGGGGAAAATACTTTTTCACGGCACTGTAGCCTAGTCTTACCTCTCACACAGTCTTTGAAGTACGACTTCCGGAAGCCTCATAACTACTCACCCATAATGCATTGTGAAGCAAACAAACACATGGTTTGTTACAAAACAGTAGTTAGGTTACATAAACAAAAGAGGAAACGTCTTCTCACTGTCAACTGCGTTTATTTTCAGCAAACTTAACATGTGTAAATATTTGTATGACCATAACAAGATTCAACAACTGAGACATAAACTGAACAAGTTCCACAGACGTGATGAACAGAAATTGATTAATGTGTCCCTGAACAAAGGGGGGGGTCAAAGTCAAAAGTAACTGTCAGTATCTGGTTTGGCCACCAGTACTGCAGTGCATCTCCTCCTCATGGACTGCACCAGATTTGCCAGTTCTTGCTGTGAGATGTCACCCCACTCTTCCACCAAGGAAGGCACCTGCAAGTTCCTGGACATTTCTGGGGGGAATGGCCCTAGCCCTCACACTCCGATCCAACAGGTCCCAGACGTGCTCAATGGGATCAGGGCTCTTCGCTGGTCATTGGAAGAACACTGACATTCCTGTCTCGTAGGAAATCATGCACAGAACGAGCAGTATGGCTGATGGCATTGTCATGCTGGAGGGTCATGTCAGGATGAGCCTGCAGGAAGGGTGCCACATGAGGGAGGAGGATGTCTTCCCTGTAACGCACAGCGTTGAGATTTCCTGCAATGACAACAAGCTCAGTCCAATGATGCTGTGACACACCGCCCCAGACTATAACGGACCCTCCACCTCCTAATCGATCCCGCTTCAGAGTACAGGCCTCGGTGTAACGCTCATTCTTTCGACGATAAACACGAATGCGACCATCACCCCTGTTGAGACAAAATGCGACTCGTCAGTGAAGGGCACTTTTTGCCAGTCCTGCATGGTCCAGCGACGGTGGGTTTGCGCCCATAGGTGACATTGTTGACGGTGATGTTTGGTGAGGACCTGCCTTAAAACAGGCCTACAAGCCCTCAGTCCAGCCTCTTGTGGACAGTCTGAGCACTGATGGAGAGATTGTGCGTTCCTGGTGTAACTCGGGCAGTTGTTGTTGCCATCCTGTACCTGTCCCGCAGATGTGATGTTCGGATGTACCGATCCTGTGCAGGTGTTGTTACACGTGGTCTGCCACTGCGAGGACGATCAGCTGTCCTTCGCTGTCTCCCTGTAGTGGTGTCTTCGGCGTCTCACAGTACGGACATTGCAATTTATTGCCCTGGTCACATCTGTAGTCCTCATGCCTCCTTGCAGCATGCCTAAGGCACGTTCACGCAGATGAGCAGGGACCCTGGGCATCTTTCTTTTGGTGTTTTTCAGAGTCAGTAGAAAAGCCTCTTTAGTGTCCTAAGTTTCCATAACTGTGACCTTAATTGCCTACCGTCTGTAAGCTGTTACTGTCTTTACGACCGTTCCACAGGTGCATGTTCATTCATTGTTTATGGTTCATGGGAAGCAGTTAAACCCTTTACAATGAAGATCTGTGAAGTTATTTGGATTTTTACTAATTATCTTTGAAAGACAGGGTCCTGAAAAGGGACTTTTCTTTTTTTGCTGAGTTTAGTTGCATTCTGGAGGTGAAAATCCAACAGGTCACAAAACCAATACGCTCCTCTGTAATTTATTTATGATATGTTCTCTACGATAGTCGAAAATGTTTCCATGATGAATTGTCGAGGGGTACAAACGCAACAACTGCCTCAAGCCAAAAACAGATAGGCTAAACAATATTCAAACTCAACAGAGAACTACTGTGCTGTTAATGTCAGCTTCTGCTGGGGAACCCCCATTAGTACTGGTGTTTAATGAAACACACTTGGGTGTGTTACAGAGGGTAGAATAGATGGTACAACTATGAGACAGATGAAGCCAAACTCACACGGACAACAGTAAAAGACAAACCCTGTGTAGGCAGCTGTAGCCACAGTGGGGGTGGTGGTGAAGTCTGGCTGCAAAAGGCCCTCGTTGTGCACCAGCGGGGAACACAGAGGGGCACCCCACTGCAGCCCTCCAACCAAGCTCACCAGACCGACGCACGCGCGCGCGCACCCCCCCCCACCCCCCACCCCGCACCTTCCAGATCACAGCTCAAGGGTTCAGCCTGGCTCATTACGTTTCCCCGTACACCTCACCTCCACCCTGTGGGGTCCTGACCACACACCACAACGGGTCGACGGCCTGCCACGGGGCGTCCTGTGTTAGCATTCAGCAGAGTGAGAAACAATACCAACACGAAGCAGGGCGTCATATCATCATCTTCCACATCACAGCTCCCTGGGCCTGACATCTCCTTGCTGTGCTATTGTTTTGCCTCAGCGCTTCTCTCTTTGCCCTTTCCCTCCTCCACTTCACAGCCCAGGGAATAGGCTACGGCTACACCGTGGGAGACGCAGACAACAGGAGACCTTAGCATACACCAGTGATTCCCAAATTTGTTTGAACCGTGGCACACCTAAAATGTCCCTATTAAAGAGATTCTCCTGTACTTTTGTATACTTTTTAGCCAGTAGTTCTGAAAGTAGCGCTCACGAGCCAAAAGAGGTTCACAAAAATTGCGTACTGTGTCACGTGTAGATATGTGCACTACGTCATTTATCTCTCTCTCACTCTGCTGTGTGTGCATCTTTCTAGCTGTCATTCAAATGGCGGGGGACTGAAGCTCATTGGCTACAACTCAAAATGCTAGGGGGCTGGCCCACGTGGGGGAAAATGTAGAGAAAATGGCGCAGTACAGCGTCCAGAAAAGCAGTAGCTTTCAAACTAGGGATTTGGTGGCTAATTGAGGTAAGACAGTAATTCTGCTCCTAAATTATGCCTGTATAAACTATATATTGACACATCCAGCCTAAATCGGGAGGTTTAAAAACACATTAGTAGTCGCCAAAGTTCCGGAGCATGGCTTTAATTTATTTAGTGGTAATGACCTCCATCTCATCTAATCCATACTGCAAATCATCTATTTTCTGTGACAAATGTTTTTATTTTTAGATTAAATAGGGTTTATTTGAAATATTTTTAAAGTTCCTTATTCATGTGGGTTAATTTGTGTGTACCCCTTTAAGATAGTCCAGTTAATTTTATGTTTTATCTCTGGTGAAATAGGTCTTTAATTTTTGATGGTTTGGGCTACACTGGTTTTCTGCATTGTAAAGATGCAACCATGTACACAAAGCCATGTTCTGTTTGTTTCAATGGCAGATGCTCTGTGGTACAGAGCCATATATTAAGAAATAAATGACTAACTAAACCTAATCAGACTTGCCTGTCTGTGCTAATGGTTTTCACAGAGGAAGTAAAATGATACAAACGACTTTGCGCGCCCCTCCAATGATACTAATGTAACAACAGCCTAAGCGCACTGGACTCCAAACAACAATACAGATGTAACCATTTGCCATTTAATGTATTATCTGACCGGCACTAGTGCTCCCAAGTCAAAATTCCATGTGCATTCCCCAGGTCACGTCTATTCCGCAGGTCACGTCTATTCCCCAGGTCACGTCTATTCCCCAGGTCACGTCTATTCCCCAGGTCACGTCTATTCCCCAGGTCACGTCTATTCCCCAGGTCACGTCTATTCCCCAGGTAACGTCTATTCCCCAGATCACGTCTATTCCCCAGGTCACGTCTATTCCCCAGGTCACGTCTATTCCCCAGGTCACGTCTATTCCCCAGGTCACGTCTATTCCCCAGGTCACGTCTATTCCCCAGGTCACGTCTATTCCCCAGGTCACGTCTATTCCCCAGGTCACGTCTATTCCCCAGGTCACGTCTAATCCGCAGGTAACGTCTAATCCGCAGGTCACGTCTATTCGGAAGGTAACGTCTATTCCGCAGGTCACGTCTAATCCGCAGGTCACGTCTAATCCGCAGGTCACGTCTATTCCCCAGGTCACGTCTAATCCGCAGGTAACGTCTATTCCGCAGGTCACGTCTAATCCGCAGGTAACGTCTATTCCGCAGGTCACGTCTATTCCCCAGGTCACGTCTAATCCGCAGGTAACGTCTAATCCGCAGGTCACGTCTATTCGGAAGGTAACGTCTATTCCGCAGGTCACGTCTAATCCGCAGGTCACGTCTAATCCGCAGGTCACGTCTAATCCGCAGGTCACATCTATTCGGAAGGTCACGTCTATTCCGCAGGTCACGTCTATTCCGCAGGTCACGTCTATTCCGCAGGTCACGTCTATTCCGCAGGTCACGTCTATTCCGCAGGTCACATCTATTCCGAAGGTAACGTCTAATCCGCAGGTCACGTCTATTCCACAGGCCACGTCTATTCCCCAGGTCACGTCTATTCCCCAGATCACGTCTATTCCCCAGGTCACGTCTATTCCCCAGATCACGTCTATTCCCCAGGTCACGTCTATTCCCCAGGTCACGTCTATTCCGCAGGTCACGTCTATAAGTGATTGTTACAAGAACTGCTGACGATCAAGGAAACATTTGAGGTACACCTGAGAGTTCCTCAAGGCACACCAGTGTGCACGGCACAACGGTTGGGAACCAATAGCATACACAGTGGTATTTCTACCTCAGATGAAGACTGATTGGCTGAACCGAAGGGGGGAGTGGAACTTGGTACATTGAAATAAAAATCTGAGCATTCTCACTGAGCACAACAGAGTTCCAAATACACTGGACACTGAATAAGGGAGTAGACAGAGGGCATATTGTCTTACCTGTTGGAGAAAGAGGATGTCCCGGAGGATCCAGAGAGAGACATGAAAGAGAAGAGAGATGGACGGTTAGCCACATGTCTGCAGGCTTGATAAGGCTACAGTTATATTAGAACGCTACGGTGCATAGCAATTTTGGAGAAAGTATTGGTTAAAAGAGCCACATCAGATATACCCTGGCATTATATGGCTGAGTGATTTTTGTCCATTGTATATTTCGGTTTGCGGAATATTTAGATAAAGCCTGGAATAAAAGAAAAAGGGCTACCTATAATTAAATTGTACAAATATTTAGCTTCTATGTGGTAAATGGTACGTGTGTATATAGATTGTGTATAGGCTTGTCTCCCACATGAATCTTCTCTTTGTGCCAGACTGGGTTCAAATGCCTTCTGTTCCTTTTTTTATGTATATGTTATAAATGTATGTGTATATATACAGTGTGTATGAATGCATGTACAGTTGAAATCGGAAGTTTACATACACCTCAGCTAAATGCATTTAAACTCCGTGTTTCACAATTCCTGACATTTAATCATAGTAAAAATTCCCTGTTTTAGGTCAGTTAGGATCACCACTTTATTTTAAGAATGTGAAATGTCAGAATAATAGTAGAGAGAATCATTTATTTCAGCTTTTATTTCTTTCATCACATTCCCAGTGGGTCAAAAGTTTACATACACTCAATTAGTATTTGGTAGCATTGCCTTTAAATTGTTTAACTTGGGACAAACTTTTCGGGTAGCCTTCCACAAGCTTCCCACAATAAGTTGGGTGAATGTTGGTCCATTCCTCCTGACAGAGCTGGTGTAACTGAGTCAGGTTTGTAGGCCTCCTTGCTCGCAAACACTTTATCAGTTCTGCTTACACATTTTCTATAGGATTGAGGTCAGGGCTTTGTGATGGCCACTCCAATACCTTGACTTTGTTGTCCTTAAGCCATTTTTCCACAACTTTGGAAGTATGCTTGGGGTCATTGTCCATTTGAAAGACCCATTTGCGACCAAGCTTTAACTTCCTGACTGATGTCTTGAGATGTTGCTTCAATGTATCTACGTAATTTTCTATTTTATCTATTTTGTGAAGTGCACCAGTCCCAACTGCAGCAAAGCACCCCCACAAAATGATGCTGCCAACCCCGTGTTACACGGTTGGGATGGTGTTCTTCAGCTTGCAAAGAACACTTATGGCCAAACAGTTCTATTTTTGCTTCATCAGACCAGAAGACATTTCTCCAAAAAGTACGATCTTTGTCCCCATGTGCAGTTATATCGACAAACCGTAGCCTGTCTTTTTTTAATGGCGGTTTTGGAGCAGTGGATTTTTCCTTGCTGATCGTCCTTTCAGGTTATGTCGATATAGGACTCGTTTTACTGTGGATATAGATACTTTGTACCTGTTTCCTCCAGAATCTTCTCAAGGTCCTTTGCTGTTGTTCTGGGATTGATTTGCACTTTTCTCACCAAAGTACATTCATCTCTAGGAGACAGAACATCTCCTTCCTGAGCAGTATGATGGCTGCGTGGTCCCATGGTGTTTATACTTGCGTACTATTGTTTGTACAGATGAACGTGGTACTTCAGGCGTTTGGAAATTGCTCCCAAGGATGAACCAGACTTGTGGAGGTCTACAATTATTTTTCTGAGGTCTTGGCTGATTTCTTTTGATTTACCCATGATGTCAAGCAAAGAGTCACTGAGTTTGAAGTTAGGCCTTGAAGTTAGGCCTTACATCCACAGGTAGACCTCCAATTGACTCAAATGATGTCAATTAGCCTATCAGAAGCTTCTAAAGCGATGACGTCATTTTCTGGAATTTTCCAAGCAGTTTAAAGGCACAGTCAACTTAGTGTATGTAAACTTCTGACCCACTGGAATTTTGATACAGTGAATTATAAATGAAATAATCTGTCTGTAAACAATTGTTGGAAAAATTACTTGTGTCATGCACAAAGAAGATGTCCTAACTGACTTGCCAAAACTATAGTTTGTTAACAATAAATTTGTGGAGTGGTTGAAAAATTAGTATGTAAACTTCCAACTTAAACTACATATTCTTTTACTGCTCTAGGGATATAATTATTGTTTGGATAACCTTATTTACTATTATGTATTGATTTTTACCTTACATTTTGTCACTCTTTATACGATGTGCAATGCAGAGAAAACCGGAAGAAGAATCATAATGGAATTACTTGTAATTATTGTAATGTTTGTTTATGTGTCAATTAATCCCACAAGGGATGGGTTGCCAACTGGCGATTTGACAATAAAATATCATTCATTCAAAGGTGGAAAAAAATGTTTTGGCTGTGTGGCAGAATTTTGGCTATTTGGCTGACTTATTTGGGTCCGTTTTACGCAGTGGGGCCATCGTTGTAAGGAGGGCATCAATCAGAGCTTGTTGTATGGGCTCCAGTCCAGATGACTACTGTTTGGGTCTTGTTTGGGTCTGGAGGAGACTGAGTCTGTCTACTCTCTCTGTATCAGTACAGAACAGACAGCTCCTGGCAGAGGATGGCCTGGACTTTCCCAGGGGGCAAATGACGTGAGCACACTCGTCTACTCTGTGCCGTGGGACCAAATCTACATATTTTCTGATTATGTGTAGACATCGATATGCAAAAATGAGTCCGTTAAGAACAAATTCTTATTTACAATGACGGCCTACCAAAAGGCAAAAGGCCTCCTGTGGGGATGGGGGCTGGGAATAAAAAAAAATATCTATATATATATAAATATAGGACAAAACATACATCACGACAAGAGAGACAACACAACACTACATAAAGAGAGACCTAGGACAACAACATAGCAAGGCCGCAACAATTGACAACACAGTATGGTAGCAACACTACATGACAACAACATGTTAGCAACACTACATGGTAGCAGCACAAAAACTGGGTACAAACATTATTGGGAACAGAAAACAGCACAAAGGGCAAGAAGGTAGAGACAACAATACATCACGCAAAGCAGCCACAACTGTCAGTAAGAGTGCCCATGACAGTCATGTGACAATTCTGCTTTAATGTTGGTGTGGATGACCTTGATTTTCCTGCCCACGAACAAAGTGGGGACTATGGGATGACAATGAGGCAGGTTCTCCCATTTTTAATAAAAAATAAATGTAAAAAATGAACCCTTCATTTAACCAGGCAAGTCAGTTTTGAACAAATTCTTATTTACAATGACGGCCTACCCCGCCAAACCTGGACGACGCTGGGCCAATTGTGCACCGCCCTATGGGCCTCCCAATCACAGCAGGTTGTGAAACAGCCTGGATTTGAACCAGAGTGTCTGTAGTGACACCTCTAGCAATAAGATGCAGTGCCTCAGACCGCTACACTACTCAGGAGCCCAATCAATTTACAGTATGAGCCTAGTGACATACATTGATACATGCATGCCCTTCCCACGTACGACTACATACTGTTTTTCACATGCAGGGCATAAATCAAAAAGGCAAACCAGCTCATTGTTCATTTTGAGGAGTCAAATGGCTGGTGCCCTGCGGAACACATGACCTCTCAAACTTTCAAGGTTTGAATGTTGAATGTGAGTCATATGCAGACAACTTGGTAACTAAACGAAAATGTCCTTCACTGTCCTGTTATGGTTTATCACATTTTTTACGCTTTTTTAACGAGTTTCCTTCAGGCACTCTCCACCACCACCATCCAACCCCCATTGGAGAGAGGAGATTAGGGGGGTATAGATACCTCTAATGACCTCTCCTTCTGGGGTTATGCAGGAGGCTGCAGGCTCTGGCTAATGTCACTCAGGACCACTCTCACTATCCTCATCATTACCCTCTGGGTCAGACAACGGTCATCACACTTTCCCCAAACTGTCGCCACAAAGTTGGAAGCACAGAATCGTTTAGAATGTCATTGTATCCTTTAGCGTTATGATTTCCCTTCACTGGAACTAAGGGAACTAACCTGAACCATGAAAAACAGCCCCAGACCATTATTCCTCCACCAAACTTTACAGTTGGCACTATGCATTCGGGCAGGCAGCATTCTCCTGGCATCCGCAAAACCCAGATTCAATCATCGGACTGCCAGATGGTGAAGCGTGATTCATCACTCCAGAGAACGCATTTCCACTGGTCCAGAGTCCACTCTAGCAGACGCTTGGCATTGCGCATGGTGATCTTAGGTTTGTGTGCAGCTGAACGGCAATGGAGACCCATTTCTTGAAGCTCCAGATGATATCATTATGCCAGGTAGGCAGAGGCTACTTTGTAGTTAACATTTCATTGAGAAGGTTTTTGGGAAAGCCTTTCCATCTACCAGAAGATTTTGCTCGCGCTCTCCCAAACTCCTAATGGCTACACAAAAGGGTAGCTGCGTGGACCACACACACACAAAGAGGGGGAATTCTCGTTGCTTCTTCAGAAAGTTTCAGGAAATACGAATCACTGATGCATTCTGTTCATATTTTATGATTCACTTTGGCAAATTAATACATTTTTTATACGTTTAGTTGATTCCCTACTAAGTTCAATAAATGTTTTAATAGTGTTGAATTCCATTTTATTGTCTGGATTCCATGATTCAGTCCATGTTCTCCGTACCTCAGATTTTATAGGGCCCAACTACAGTTCAGTGCACCACCACTCATAACCAGCAGATTCCGAACCCTACCATTATGCTTGTTTACACTGAGCTGCACCATGGAGCCTGCACAAAATATGATATCTCAATACAGGGATGAGATATTCCAAAATGGCTGCGGTGGCTAGTGCTAGCTAGGATGAGGATGAACAGGGCAGTTTTCCGGAAAAACTGGCAGTATTTCAATCTTATCAGTTTGGAAATAGGTACAATTTGGAGTGCAGTGGGACATCCCATTCATGCATTGAGGTATGTTTTCTGACCCATACTGTATCTCACATTGGCTCCACGGTGTCCTAATGTAACCACGATTGTGTTCCGACCACAGTGCAGCTCAGTGTAAACAAGGATAATGGTAGTGTTGAAATCTGCTGGCTACACCACTCAGGTCCTCACCAACGCACACAAGCACAAACAGACCCACATCAGGAAATGTATGGAAAACCACTTGTCTCTTCCTGATGATGTTTGTGCTCCCTATTATGTTGCTTTCTTTGGTTTGTGCTTTTCCTTCTGTATAAGATGGAAGTGATTTATTGCTTTTTTACAAGTAACACATACAGTCATGATGAAACGAGCAAGGGTGTCTGGTCTGCTGTCTCTTAGAAGACAGGAGGCCCATTGAATTTCATGAATAAATGAATGAATTAAAATTCTATCTAATCATACTTCTGGATTTCCAACTCCCCTCACCAGACTGCCAAGGCATCTCTGTATCAGCCATGCCATTTGCAAACAAACAGATCCAGTATACTCTCAAGTACACACTGAGGAGGCTCACGATGCCAACGCACACTGAGGAGGCTCACAATGGCAACTCACACTGAGGAGGCTCGCATCTCACCTTTCGCATCCTCTCTGTGTGCGTTCTTCTTTGGAAAGCTCAGCTCATCAATGAACAATAATTTTATTTCTTAGTTGTCAATGTGAGCCATGGTTGTTTCTATGGACATGATGGAAGAGAGAATATGCAGCTTTGCATCTTCAAGTGGATGGAAAATCTTCACATCAGAGGAATTTATTTAGGCTTCTGTAGGCTACTTTTTGATATAATGTTGGCTGCTTTCAAGTCAGTGAATAATTAGAAATGTAAGAGTTGTTGTCAATTAGGCTACACTCTGCAGGATTGGCAGAAAGTGGATGTTTCTGGTTTTCAGGGATACAGTATTTTCAACCTAACTTCAGTTTACCTGAAAAACAGATGTGGGAACTCCCCTCAGGCATCTTTTTACTCCTGCTACATTAGGTTAATTAGGCTATGCCTGTTAATCTTGAACAACACACATGGTGACCACACAGCCCACCCCAAGGTTGTAGGTTACAACTAGTACAACGCCGATAAGACTTAAGTATGTACGAACTGAGAGTCCCAGCGTTCATCTTTCAGGTGCAAAAGACCCTGTAGAGTCATCTTACCTTGCCATGTGATGGAGTAGGAGTTTGGGAGAGCGCGAGCAATGTGACAATTAAAATATGGTAGCCATTCGCTCAACGGAGCAGAACCCAGATTCAATCATCAGGTCGTTTGACATTGTTCGCACATTCACATAGCAAAATTGTGTTAAATACAGTGCATTCGGAAAGTATTCAGAAGCCTTATTCTAAAATGGATTAAGTACATTTTTATCCTCATCAATCTACACACAATACCCCATAATGCCAAAGCAAAAACTTTTTTTTTTTTTATTCTTCGCAAATGTATTTAAAAATAAAAAACAGAAATACCTTATTTACATAACTATTTGCTATGAGACTCGAAATTGAGCTCAAGTGCATCCTGTTTCCATTGGCCATCCTTGAGATGTGTCTACAACTTGACTGGAGTCCACCTGTGGTAAATTAAACTTTTTAGACATGATTTGGAAAGGCACACACCTGTCTATACAGTTGACAGTGCATGTCAGAGCAAAAAGCAAGCCATGAGGTGGAAGGAATTGTCCGTAGAGCTCAGAGGAGGGATTGTGTCGAGGCACAGATCTTGGGAAGGGTACCGAAATATTTCTGCAGCATTTAAGGTACCCAAGTACACAGTAGCCTCCATCATTCTGAAATGAAAGAAGTTTGGAACCACCAAGACTTTTCCTAGAGCTGGCCGCCCGGCAAAATTGAGCAATTGAGGGAGAAGGGCCTTGGTCAGGGAGGTGACCAAGAACCCGATGGTCACTCTGACAGAGCTCCAGAGTTCCTCTGTGGAGATGGGAAAACCTTCTAGAAGGACTACCATCTCTGCAGCACTCCACCAATCAGGCCTTTATGGTAGAGTGGCCAGATGGAAGCTGCTCCTCAGTAAAAGGCACATGACAGCATGCTTGGAGTTTGCCAAAAGGCACCTAAAGGACTCTCTGACCATGAGAAACAAGATTCTGTGGTCTGATGAAACCAAGATTGAACTCTTTGGCCTGAATGCAAAGTACAGAGAGGTCCTTGATGAAAACCTTCTCCAGAGCACTCAAGGCCTCAGACTGGGGTGAAGGTTGACCTTCCAACAGGACATCGACCCTAAGCACACAGCCAAGAAAACGCAGGAGTGGCTTCGGGACAAGTCTCTGAATGTCCTTAAGTGGGCCAGCCAGAGCCTGGAATTGAACCCAATCGAACATCTCTGGAGAGACCTGAAACCCTCCCCATCCAACATGACAGACCTTAAGCGGATCTGCAGAGATCCCCAAATACAGGTGTGCCAAGCTTGTAGCGTTATACCCAAGAAGATTTGAGTCTGTATTTGCTGTCAAAGTTGCTTCAACAAAGTACTGAGTAAAGGGTTTTAATACCTGTTTAAATGTGTTATTTCCTTAATTTATTTTATAACCCCCCCTTAAAAATAATTATTGAACTTGTCTCCTCCCTTCATCTACAATGATTGAAGTGGATTTAACAGGTGTCATCAATAAGGGATCATAGCATTCACCTGGTCAGTCTGTGTCATGGAAAGAGAAGGTGTTCCTAATGTTTTGTACACTGTATATAAAGAACTGCAATGCTGCTGTGTTTTTCACTCTCAACAGTTTCCTGTGTGTATCAAGTATGGTTCACCACCCAATGGACACCAGCCAACTTGACACAACTCTGGGAAGTGTTGGAGTCAACATGGGCACGCATCCCTGTGGAACGCTTGACACCTTTTAGAGTTCATGCCCTGACGAATTTAGTCTTTTCTGAAGGCAAATAGGGGTGCAACTCAATATTAGGAAGGTGTTTTTTTCTCTCTCACCAAGCCAAGGAGTTTTTGTATGGAGGTCAATGAGTGTTGAATTTGGTTAACCAAAAATGTAATTGCTTATTTGCTACATGTGGCTTATTTGATCGACTAGATGTTTCGTAAGTATTCGGTTGTGATGTGTTTACTGATATAAGTAACTAGGTAGGTCTACCACAGCCACAAAGTCATAAACCCTGACTATTTCTACAATTTATCTACTGAAAATGTGATTTTAACCCTAACCTTAACCACACCGCTAACCTTATATCTAACCTAAATTAAAACCAAAAAGCAAATTTTTGTTTTCATACATTTTTATGATATACAGACCATTTTGGCTTTGTGGCTGTGGTAACTAATGGTAACCGTTGTGCCTGTTGTTCAAATCTCCCCTCTCATTGGCTAGAACGGTCGCACAGTCGCACCTGATCTTGCCTCTTCGCGACTGTCTTCAATTTTTGAAGACATTTATGTTCATTGTTAGATCGACCACAAGAGTATCTGGCCAATATAATGGATAGTGGTTATAATAGTAGTAACGCCTATGCTCCTCTTTACTGTCAATGGCAGATAAAACATCTACTTGTTTAGATATTATTTACATTTATGTCCAAAAATGTCTGATTGAATCCTCTTATTTTTTATTTATTATACAGCTAAATAATATTGATTTCTGTTATTTAGGCGGATGAATGAAAAACTGGCATAGGCCTACATGGCTTCTTCTACTTAGAGGAGGCAATCCCCCCTCACTGTACTGGTCTCCCCCTCCCCCCCTCTCCCGCCACCCAAAGAAAGAAAACATCACTATATGCAAAAAAATATTACATGAAAAAGAATCAATTAAGAAATAATTGAATAGTTAATGAATTTGCCTGATTGACATAAATGCTACTCACATAAGTGCCAGCCCTATACATTTTCAATATTAATAGTTCAATCTGGCACACCAGAGCATGCTGTTTTTGAATGAGGCTGGAGACCACAACATGCTCTAATTGATATGACCTTTAATTGCTCATTCAGTGGTCTAAGGATAAGGCAGAGGAAGACATCAAGCCAGTCCGCTGTGGTTTGGGGTAAAGAAACAGCAGTACTGGGTAGATTGGCCTTTCACTCTGAGGCCCCCTGGACATAATTAAAGCTGAATAACAAACTTACACAAGTAGCTAATGCCCCAGCTAGTCCTCCTAAACAGGATTGTGAAAACATTTAGGACACCAGCTCAGTGCACTTAGCAAGTCCCTCAATCAGTAAGGATTTATTTCTGTGCAGATAATATAATTGGAGCCTAGACAATTATGACACAAAAAAAATCTCATTTAGCCATGTATAGGCCTGCACCTCAACTGAATAGGTTTAATGACATTACGTTGTTACTCTTGGTGGTTATTGGTGAACTTTTTAATGGGCAAAAGAGACCAAAGCTAAACTCTTTACATAGACAAGTTGTTCCAGAATGTTCTTTGCTTCATTTGAATAGCCAGATGCACAGTGTACTACAATTGATGTAAAATATATCACTAGCCACTTTAAACAATGCTACTTAATACAATGTTTACATACCCTACATTATTTATCTCATATATATATGTATATACTGTACTCTATATCATCTACTGCATCTTTATGTAATACATGTATCACTAGCCACTAACTATGCCACTTTGTTTACATACTCATCTCATATGTATATACTGTACTCGATACCATCTACTGCATCTTGCCTATGCCGCTCTGTACCATCACTCATTCATATATCTTTATGTACATATTCTTTATCCCTTTACACTTGTGTGTATAAGGTAGTAGTTTGGAATTGTTAGCTAGATTACTCGTTGGTTATTACTGCATTGTCGGAACTAGAAGCACAAGCATTTCGCTACACTCGCATTAACATCTGCTAACCATGTGTATGTGACAAATAAAATTTGATTTGATTTGATTTACTGTCTACTTGTATCAAGTCTTAAGTTACAGCAACAACTCAGGTAAAAGGCTTCACACATTAGTCATTACAGCAGTGTGTATGTATGCACTACCTTCTATTTGAACCAGCAGACCTCTGGTGACGACTATTCCCAGTTGGACTTTACTGTTGACTGCTCTATACACCTGCAGCCAACTGGAGGGAGCTGGCTACTACCCCAGCCCAGAGTTCCCTCACTGTTCCCCTGCTCATCGGCTTTTAACGGTGTTGGGAATCTAGTCTAGACCAGAACCTCATTAGCTTTCCTGTGGCTTGCCAGGCTCTGATTGTAGAGGCTTGGGCTGCTCTGCTCTGGGATGGAGGGAGGGATAGAGAGAAGGAGATGGATCCTGATTGAGAGCCTGCTTTATTAAAGGGGCTTAGATGGGGGCTTCTGGATTAGCACATAAGTCTTCCACCTGCATGCTTGTGGTGGAGCGGCCTGGTCCTGACCCTGACCCTGACCCTGGTCCTGGCCCTGGTCCTGGTCCTGACCCTGACTCTGGCCCTGACCCTGGTCCTGACCCTGGTCCTGACCTTGGTCCTGACCCTGGTCCTGACCCTGGCCCTGGTCCTGGTCCTGACCCTGACTCTGGCCCTGACCCTGGTCCTGACCCTGGTCCTGACCTTGGTCCAGACCCTGGCCCTGGTCCTGACCCTGGCCCTGACCCTGACACTACTCCCCTCTCTGCAGCTGGAGGAGGAGTATGACCCGGGGAGTGAAACAGCTTTCCTCACTTTGAAATGAAACACTGGCCGGAAGCTTAACTTCACTCGTCCTGTAGGGTCTGGATCGATTTGTGTTACTTACAGCAGTCAACCTAAATCTCTGGAAAGGGCATTGACAATATGTTAAAAAATAATAATAATAATGTTAACTACATTTAATTAGCTTTAATAACTGTGACTGTACAGAGGAATCTGTATGGGTAAAATTTGAAGCAGGGCTCTGAAACATGTAAGGCTTAGTGGCCTGTGCACGGTGTTTGTTTTCAGACTGTAGGGCAAGAGCTGGTCAGAGCAAAGTTAAGTGATGGCTGGTGCCCTTACCAAACAAAGGTCCCCTGGTATGAGCAGTGTCCGCCCTTCAAACTGGCACCTGAACACGGGGGCACAGGTGAGTGGCACAGCTCCTAGCTGTATTTCATGAAATTTTCAGGCTCTTGAAACTGCCTCTATTGGCTCTTTTCAGCATTAGCACTTTAGGCTACTTCACTCCAGCAGCACTCCCCTGGTATCTCTCTCCATTCTGAGCAGCGCTCCTAGAACAATGTATTAGACTTTACTGTTGAGTGCCACTGCCACGCAAGACTCTGCCAGTGCCTAAGTTTTATATATAAATCTAAACACTTCTAAAAGTCCTCTAAATATATAATGCAGTCGAACTTGAGATCTAACTCGCCCAAAATGAAAGGGCTGCCTCCTATCCCCCTTCCCCCTGCCCTCTATCCCCCTACTAAAAACACCCATCTCAAAAGATCAGAACAATGAGAAAGTAAGTCCGAACAATGGAGGAGCAAAACAACTTTTCTCTGTAGAGACTTTTGCATAATTATGATGCCTAGGGGCCAAATTGTTCATCTGAAATCTGTCCTCTGTTGGGGTAGGGGAGGGGAGGGGGGACTAAAATAGCAGCTTCTGATTGTCACACAATTGGCTAAGGCTGCAGTGTGCAGCTGTGCTGTGGGCCTGTCTGTCTGTCATTTAGCTGATTGCTGCATGTGTGCCAGCCAACCCATCAGGTGCATCATCACAGAGGCAGGCATTAAGCAGGCAGGCTGCTATGTATGCAGTATCACAGCTACTCTCTACTCCTCCCTCATAAACAAACAGATCGTAAACAAAATATCTATGGAAAAGGATGTGATTGAACATGAATCTGTTTTTCAAAAGGTATTTTTTATTTCAGATAGCTACTGCTATCGCACAGATGATGCCAGAGTCTCAGTTTAAAGCCTGAACTGATACAGCTGCAGATATGAATATGAATCGAAAGCCAACCTCCATTGTACGTTTGACTTCGCTTATTAGAATGAGAGAAAAGAGGGATCAGAGAAGACAGAGAAGACAGTGATTTCCAGGTCAGTCCATGCTAATTACTGGGCTACACTGTTCTACCTCTGAGGGCCATCGCCACCATCACTTCCTGCCAATACCTTCATCTTTGTTTCCCCTGCACATTAGAATATGCAAAAGCATGGCTCAGCCATCTGACACCAAGGCCTAACAGGTTTATTGTAATGTGCATACAAATCACATTTTATTTGTCACAAGTGCCCAATACAACAGGTGTAAACTTTACCGTGAAATGCTTCCTTACGAGCCTTTCCCAGTTAAAAAGTATGAGTATTTTTCAAATAGTAACATGATAAAATAACAATAACGAGACTATATACGAGGAGTACCAGTACAGAGTCAATGTGCAGGGGTATGAGGTAGTTGAGGTAATATGTACATGAAGGTAGGGGTAAAAGTGACTAGGCAATCAGGATAGATAATAAACAGAGTAGCATCAGCGTATGTGAAGTGTGTGTGCGTGTGTGTGCGTGTGTGTGCGTGTGTGTCAGTGTAGTATGTGGGTAGAGTCCAGTGAGTGTGCACAGATGCACAGAGCCAGTGCAAAGTGGGTCAATGCAAATAGTCAGGGTAGCCATTTGATTAACTGTTCTGCAGTCTTACTGTATGGCTTGGAGATAGAAGCTGTTCAGGAGCCTTTTGGTCCCAGACTTTTGGTCCCGCACGGCAAGCGCTCAGGTACCACTTGCCGTGTGGTAGCAGAGAGAACAGTGTATGACTTGGGTGGCTGGAATCTTTGACAATTTCTAGGGCCTACATCTGACACCGCCTGGTATAGAGATCTTGGATGGCAGGGAGCTCAGCCCCAGTCATGTACTGGGCCATACGCACTATAGCGCCTTACAGCCTGATGCCAAGCAGTTGCCACACCAAGTGGTGGTGCAGCCAGTCAAGACGCTCTCAGTGCTGCAGCTGTAGACTGTTGGAGGATCTGAGGGCAAACCTTGCCAAACCTTTTCAGCCTCCTGAGAGAGAAGAGGTGTTTTCCTGTCCTCTTAATGACTCTATTGGTGTGTTTGGACCATGATGGGTCCTTAGTCATGTGGACAACGAGGAACTTGAAGCTCTCTCCCTGCTCTAATACAGCCCCGTCAATGTGAATGGGGACGTCCTCAAGTTTCCTGTAGTCCACGATCAGCCCCTTTGTCTTGCTGATGTTGAGGGAGCAGTTGTTGTCCTGGCGCCACACTGCCAGGTCTCTGACCTCCTGGCTATAGGCTGTCTCATTGTTGTCGGTGTTCAGGCCTACCACCGTTGTGTTGTCCGCAAACTTAATGATGGCGATGGAGTCGTGCACGGCCACGCATGATTATTTAACCTTCAATAACATACAGAGGTTATTTAAGCAATAAGGCCCGAGGAGGTGTGGTAATGGCTGTATCCAGGCAGGCCGCGTTGCGTCGTGCCTAAGAACAGCCCTTGGCCATGTTATATTGGCCATATACCACAAACCCCCGAGGTGCTTTATTGCTATTATAAACTAGTTATCAAAGTAATTAGAACAGTAAAAAGTGATGTTTTGTCAAACCCGTGGTATACGGTCTGATATACCACAGCTTTCAGCCAATCAGCATTCAGGGCTAAAACCACCCAGTTTATAATAAAGGTTAAAGCCCAATATACTGGAGAGAGAAGCTCCATGTAGAGAAGCTATTGATGGTTGACCCTGCTACATTTCCAATCTATCCAAAGACTTCATTCATCACAGTGAAAATGTGACACATAGAAAGATGGCTAAGTGAATTGATGAATTAGTAGTTAGGGAAAAGTGATTCTCTGAGGTTCTCTAGCATCTCATTCTCGCGGGTGTCTCCGCTCATCACAATGCTGCCTATATCACATTTACTTGATTAATCACCTCTGAAGTCTATATCACTCATCATGACACCAAATTAATTGTCCTTGATTCAATAACAAAACTCCAATTAGTTTTTATTTAGCAGATAACAGCTATATCACCCAACACATAAAACAAGCTTTTAAAGCGTTGAATAAACTCAGACTCCGTCATGTTTCTATGTCCCTTTCCATATCACCTTATGAAGACAGCATTGCTTGACTGTGTATCTGATTAGTAGCATGCCTGAAGTGAATGTGATAAAAATGGGGGCTGGTTTATCTGTTCCCGCCTCCTACGAAAGAGAAGGTGCAGATAAGGGCTGGTATCATGAGGTTCATGTGTGATGAATCATGGCTGCTGTGTTTTCGCTTTCTCTTCAGAAGTCAATATGCCTGTAACGTGAGCACAGCACTGGGCCATCCCTAGGCAGGCTCACTGGGCCCCGTTGTGAAAACAGAGGAAGAAAGAGAGGATGAGAGAGAGAGCAAAACAGAGGGAGGGAGAGTAAAAGAGAGAAAGAGAGAGCTCTGTGTGTCTGAGCAAACAATGGAAGGAGGGAAACCGTCAAGGTCACCATCAGAGAGAAAGAGCATGAGGGAGAGAGAGGGAGTGATTGAGAGATGGAGAACAGAAAGGGAGAAGCTCATCAGATCCAGACAATGAGATCAGGGGTCTAGGTTCAAAGCGGAGTGTGTACAGCAACAACAATTTGTTGTTTTGTTTGTTCTTATCAAAACAGGGAAGTACAGTCCTGTAGGACAAAAACAATGAGAAGTGACCAAAGATGATCAAAGATGACCCCTTATTTATAAATACGTTATACTGTACTAAAATGTTGGAGTGCAGATGTTTGAATGCATTTTTGAATAATATAACAATTGGCAGAGATAAGAGGCAGGTTTACTGTCCAAGAAGCACACATGGGAGAGCCCAAATAAAACGGATCAAATCAGATTGAACAGACTTGACTATATTTCATTTTCAAAGACATTTGAACATTACGTTATCTAACATAAAACTAGAGGCTAGGGAGATATCCAGGAAGGTTGTGGAAATGAGGAAAAGTGAAGTGTGTGCTGAACATAAAGTGTACTGGGAAAAGAAAAAGAAAACGGATGTCAGAAGGACGTCAGAAACCGGACTGTTCCAGGAACAGTCAGGCGTGAGGCTACAGCAAACCTATTATCTGCTATTCTGTCACTTTGTCTTTTCCACTACATTCTTGGGACCAGATTCAATTTCAACACCAGATATGTCTGCCGCTTCCCAGACCATCACTGACTGACTGGCTGCTACGGCTGCACTCCCGCCCGCTCGCTAGGTCCACTGGAGTGGACATGTAAGGGTGGGTCTGCGTCCTCAGAGAGAAGATGGTGCTTTTAACAGCACTTCACTCGACCTTGAAAAACACTTAGCGCCAGATTCAGAGTTGATTTCTGTGCTGTTAAGGCGTGGCTGGCATGACGATCCTCAGAAAATCTGGCCTGTAAACTGAAATAAGAAGTTTTGTTGAGTTGGCAACTGTCAAGAAAAATAACCCTCCAAACAAAAACTTTTTTAGGGAATGCAGTCTACTCAAGTATGCTTGAGTATATGATGTGGGTATTAGATATTTGTAGCGTAGAAGCTAGTCTACGCCAGGCTAGATCACAATTCAGCCTTAGTGAGTTCATCATTAAAATTCCATCACGGCCAGGGCAAAGGGGAGGGAAGCAGAAGAAATGCCCGAGATCTAAGCGGAGCGAGGCCTTACATCACACACTGAGCAGCCCTGGCTCCAGCCCTGCCTTTGATCTCTTCATTTACCTGGACTACAGCTGCCTGAAAACACACCTGAAATGGACCTGTCAGCAATGCACTACCAACTTTCATCTGAAGGCTGCCTCACTCACTTCTGTCTGTCTGTGTCGGTCTACCTGCCTGTCTGCCTGCCTGTCTGTCACTCAGGGGATGGCAAATCAGTTCATGTCATATCAACTCAGACATCCAAACACAAAAACACCCCACTGCCTCTTTCATGTGCTGCCCTATCATTCCAGCTAAGTAGAGGGACAGAATCAGAGTGCTGGATCAGGATGGTCCTCAGTAGTAAACAGTCGGCAGTAAAGAGACATGATACTGCCATACACAGTTGAGAGACATGATACTGCCATACACAGTTGAGAGACATGATACTGCCATACACAGTTGAGAGACATGATACTGCCATACACAGTTGAGAGACATGATACTGCCATACACAGTTGAGATACATGATACTGCCATACACAGTTGAGAGACATGATACTGCCATACACAGTTGAGAGACATGATACTGCCATACACAGTTGAGAGACATGATACTGCCATACACAGTTGAGAGACATGATACTGCCATACACAGTTGAGAGACATGATACTGCCATACACAGTTGAGAGACATGATACTGCCATACACAGTTGAGAGACATGATACTGCCATACACAGTTGAGAGACATGATACTGCCATACACAGTTGAGAGACATGATACTGCCATACACAGTTGAGAGACATGATACTGCCATACACAGTTGTTGTCCATTGTTTACTGGTGTTGTTTCACCTCTCCTCCTCTCTCTTCCTCTCTCTTATCTCCTCCTCTCATCTCTCTTCCTCTCTCCACCACACCTTTCTGCTCTTATAGTGCATTGTGCTGAGAGTGTGCTGTATCAGGCTCTTGCCAGAAAGGGCCTGTGTGCTCAGTATTAAAACTCCTCACAGTGGAGAATTAATTAAAGGATGTAACAGATCAAACCAGAGGACTCCTGGGCCTCTCCGCCTTCAATCAATAGCTGGGGTAATACTAGCCAGCATCAGGAGGCAAATGAGACCTGGGTCACCAGTGTACAAATATACAGAAAATATCCACTTGCTAGCAAACACTCGCACATACATTTTCACACAAAGAAAATAGAATGTGTTTTTATTGAGATTGGGCATAGTATGCACTCGAGACGAGATGGATCCAATGGCAGTATGGGCTACAGTGTATTGATGTCGATACTCTCTGCAACAATGTGTGTTTACAAGTATGTACTAGTATGGTATGTACAATAATATTAACATTTGGAAAGTATTTGTTATATTACAGCCTTATTCTAAAATGGATTAAATGCATTGTTTTCCTCATCAATCTACACACAATACCCCATAATGACAAAGCTAAAAACAGGTTTTTAATTTAAAAAACTGAAATACCTTATTTATATAAGTATTCAGACGGCAGGGTAGCCTAGTGGTTAGAGCGTTGGACTAGTAACCGGAAGGTTTCAAGTTCAAACCCCCGAGCTGACAAGGTACAAATCTGTTGTTCTGCCCCTAAACAGGCAGTTAACCCACTGTTCCTAGGCCGTCATTGAAAATAAGAATTTGTTCTTAACTGACTTGCCTAGTTAAATAAAGATATTAAAAAAATACCCTTTGCTATGAGGCTGTAACAAAAGGTCTAAATGCACTGTATGACCTACAATAGTTGCATTTTGTGCATGTGCACGCAACTGTTGTAGACGGTAGCCGACATGTATGACATCAATACACTCTAGTGTCTAGCCTATTGCTGCCGTAGGATCTCTCTTGACAGTGGATACAGTACACACCCAAACGCAACACAAACATGCTTCTGTGTTTCCTGTTAGGGTGCCCAATTAGCGAGGCATTTTATGACAGGACTGTGGAAGCAGCAGATGCATGGTAGTTCTGTTGTTATTGATCCAAATGTTCTGCTACTCTTATCCACATGCGGAAAAACCCTCACAGCCTATACTGTACGCAGACTACACTTTGAGACTTTGATATGGGGTCAGTGCCATGGATTAGGGAAGGATTCGTATTTTCCAGAACGTCTACCAAGTTTGAAGACGGGGAAGAATAATTATCCAGAAGTACCCATTTAAAGTGTTTAAACCAAGATATGGTCACGATGACAGAGTTCTCCCCAAATGAAAGGGGCGTTGCATAACCTTGACAGCTTGGCTGCACCCCTATGAGTTAATGAAACTGATATTTAATAATGATAGAGTAACCATCTTTGATCACCAATGACATTGTTGTGAATTGCGAAAAAGGCTGTTCATAAATTCTGAGTGTTATCATGTTCCTCAATTGATTCAGCACATTTCAGCAGTAGGCTATCTGGACACAGAGCGCTCTCAGGTGGCACAGAGCGTACCACGAGTATAGCATTGTCAGATCATCCAAACTTTGTAATGGCAGTCAGACAAAAGTTGATAAGCTTGCTAGATCAGTGGTTCTCTACTGGTTTTGTGCCAGGACCCTAATTGAACCAGGATGTCCCAGTCGCGACCCAATACTCGCATTGTGAAAAAATAATCACCAAAATACAAATCTGGAAAACTATTTTTAATGCTATATTGATAGTAAATGTAACAATTATATGGCAACAACATTCCCAACTCTTTCATTGTCAATAAACTCACTGGTTTGAGACCACAAAATCTACCAAAAATAGTGCTGCTAATATCTCTATATGGAAAATACTGTGATTGAAGAAAAATTTTCAGATTAAATAATAAAACAAAAAACAAATGTTCATTATCATATCTGCACACTTTATATCTGGTTTAAGTCATTTAAGTTCAGACTGGAGTATATGTTCATAATTTTAAAAAATCTATATATATTATTAGTTTTTTACTTGATGGGTCACGACCCACCGGTTGAGAATTGTTGTGCTAGATAACCTCATATATACTGTAACTCCTATATTTGACTAAATCGAGTTGATGATTAAACAGATAGCAGGTCAGCTCATGAATAGAGGGGAAATGAAAGGTGCTTTGATAATGCAATCTATGGATTACAGTCAGGATTTTGGATTTCAGTGGGATGGGGACTGGATAGGAAAATAGCCTAGGCTCTAGGACAGGAGATGATCACATTTTCCCTCGTGCCTCTTTGAATTGTTAACAGACTTCATGTCTGTGACATAGACGCCAATATAGGCCTATAGGCCTATCAAATGTGTGACTGTCTGACGAGTCACAATGACAGCTCAAAGAGGCACACGTTCTTTTATAAACTATAGTGTAGGGGTTTCCTGTAGGGTTTATTATCTGCATTCAGGTTGTGTGTGCAGTCCAGCAGTGTCAATTATGTGCGTGTTTTGAATTTATTGTGACTTTGTGTGAAGTAAATACTGTAGGCTAAAGGCTTCCATGAGACAACCTATTTTGATAATGTGCTATTTTACATTTCAGGAATTTTTGGGTAATTTCCAGTCTTGTCATTTAATTTTTTCGTGAAATATAAAGTGTTCCCGGGACAGTCCCGGGATCCCAGTTACCCATGTTAATCCCTACTATGGAGTGTCTAATTAATGGTGATATAATCTGATACAGTTTAAAGTTGCTGAGGACGGCTGATCCCCTCTGATGTGCTTGTTCTTCCCTGAAGTCCAGGATTATGGTCCCGCTGTGCTGACTGTAATTGCAAAGCTGTTGCTCCTGTGTCACAATTAGAGCAGGAAACAGCCCTCATCACGTCCACATTCATAATCTCTGTCAGGCCCTATTTACCCCCAGTTCTCCATTTGGATTTCCTTCCTTTTGAAATGATGCCAAGACTGTATCGTAAAAAACTATAGCCGCTCCTAATCCCTGAATCAATCAGCTGCTGCTGGAAGCCCAGCTAAGGAGGCTGTTAATGAGGGCTCACATGACCAATCAGTGACATGGCAACAGCTTTGTGGATTCCATCCTGGTATAGAACTACAGGTAAACAAAGACGAGAGAGAATAAACTAGAGGAGATATATTTTTGTTTAGGCCTAAAGGCCTGTTCTGAGGAGTGTATGGACTTAAATGGACTAGTTAAGATACGTACATTTCCTTAAGTCACAGCAGTAAGCCTTTAAGTCATCACCGGGCTATAGGTTTGTTACATGCTCCAGGGAGCCGGTCACCTCTGATCGCCGAGAGAGAGGCTTCTATCCTCAGCCGCCACTGGTCTGAGTGACAACCCTCTCATTGATTCTATTATCTGCTGGGTAAGCGGAGGACACAGGATGACCTCAAGAGCAAAGTCATTTGTAGAGCGGGTTTGAAAAGAGGGTCCTCTGTGAGTTATTAGAACCTTATGGTCACACGAAGAATGCCACTGGTAGAGACAAGCTGAATACTGAGCTAGTGTCTTGACTAACAAGCATCTTCCTCTACACGTCTCTCAGGGAAGACTTCTAACCAGTCAATTTCTGAAGGTGTCTCTACAGCGGGAAGCGAGAGAGACACATCATATTTATCAGAAGAACAGAGGAGCCATGTGGCAAAAAAGAAAGGGAGACAATTTAAGCAGTTGTCTTTGATAAACCAGTGTTTTTGAAGCATAGCCCGTTTAGCTTCAACAGGACAAGAGGAAATAGGAATGGGAAAGAGTCTCACGACGGTGCACCACATCAATGCACACCGCCGGTACCTGGATGCCTCGCAAACAGAGAAGAAGACTCTAAAACCGTGCCCCTCCTTCCTTTAAACTTTCACTCCTTGATCTTCTCCTTCCCGAATGTAAAGACTGTTACCGCCTGCACCACTGAGAGTTCAACCACACACCTCCCTCGATCCCAACTCCCCACCTCAATATCTCCTCTGTCTCTCAGCAAACTTTAGAAAAAAGGGAAGGGAAACTTTTTCAAGCCAGAAGACAGTCATCTCTGAAAGCCTTGTTCACGTTGCAGGGCCGACCGACACCTGACCGCTTTCCTTCTGCCTGTTTACCCACTGCTCTGCTGTTGCTCCATATTGATCTGCACTGTCGCTCCTGCTAAAGGCAAAGAGGATACTGTTTGTTTCTACAGAGTAGTTCTTTGACCTCAGCCAATTAACAGTAAAGAAGAGGAGTAGAGGAGGAAGGGACTATATGAGACCCAGGGTACCACTGAGTTCCAGGAAGAGTCTTTACTGACCGACTGTCTCAATCTCTCCTCCCTCCTCAGAACTGCCGTCTTAAATCGCTCTGTCTTTTTTCCTTTAGTTCCCCTTATTACACAAGGCCTTGGTTGTTTGAAATGGCTTCTGTCTTGTCACTTCCATTTGATTTCTGTTGTCCCTTAGCATCAGATGGAGTCTTTTACAGGACGTAAAACCATTAGCAAATTAAATGTGCATTCTGTAATTCTAGGAGTAATATATGTAATATATAATATATAATAACAGTTTATAAAAGACAAATATCAGCCTTCTAAATGTAATTTATTCAATATTAGAGAACTTAGATTGTGCATTTGCTTGTACAGAGATTTCCTGAAATTCTATTACCTCAAACATGGATGGATTAGGTATCTAAAGGAGACTCCCATATCTAGAGATATAGAGACACTGTATTTTTGTATTTCTTCTGTTTGTTCAGATTGATAGTGTTTTAACCAATCAGGACCTTAAATTGAACTGTTTTTCCATTCATTCTACTCCTCAAACAAGTATTTCAGGAGGTTGCGGTTGGAGAAAAGTTTGTACAAAGGAGTCTGGGCATCAATGAAATAGTGTTGGATTGAGAAAACAAAGTGTTTGTTTCCTATTTGAAGACAAAAGCATGGCAGCACAAGGCATTTTAAGAGATAAAAAGGGCAGTTCCCTGGGATGGGCAATCTGTACAACAGTATGTCCAGCGGTTTACTCTGTCTTTCATAAACTAAGCTAGCCTGTTTAACTGTTTGTAATTTGGTAAAATGATTTGTGAGACTCATCGACTCTTACTTCATACGGTTAGCTTAGCTTACTTAGAATGTGGTATCCAGTAGTAAAAGTCTTGGGAGGGCTGTGTCATCCTCCCACTAATAAGAGAAACACACTAGAGTGGGTTCACAGGACTCAGACAACTGGGACATAGACTGTGCGACAGGGCAGTTACAGCTCTCTTCTCCTCTCCCCTCCTCTCCTCCAAGTTCCAAGTTTCCAGTTCTATTAGTGGTATGTGCAGGATACACATAGTACACACTGTCCAACTAAACGCTGACTTGCAGGTTCCTTCTGGACAATGCAACAACAATAAGAAATAATCTAATCTAATAATACAAAAATAAATGGCTCAGTAGAATAAAACAATAATACAGGGAATCCTCCTCTCCTCTCCTCTCCTCTCCTCTCCTCTCCTCTCCTCTCCTCTCCTCTCCTCTCCTCTCCTCTCCTCCCCTCCCCTCCTCTCCCCTCCCCTCCCCTCCCCTCCCCTCCCCTCCTCTCCTCTCCTCTCCCATGAGGACTGAAACTGTTAACACAGCAATGGCTCCAGCTCTGCTGAGTGGCACTACAGAGAGAAACTATGGTGGGGGGACTTACCTCTCTCTACCCTCCGATTTCCCTCATCTGGCAAAAAAGCTTTCTCTTGTCTCTTGGTCCTTTAGTGTAACGTACATCAGGATCTTAGGAATTCAATTACTGATCCTCTTTAGCCGTGCCCTAATCCCCCAATTCCATCCATGTGCTGTGTGCCAGCAGCATATACCTCACACCCGCACTTCTTCTGACAACCAGCCTCACACCCACACCTCTCCTGATAACCAGCCTCACACCGCACCTCCCCTGACAACCAGCCTCACATCTACACTTCTCCTGACAACTAGTCTCACACCGCACCTCTCCTGACAACTAGCCTCACACCGCACCACTCCTGACAACTAGCCTCACACCGCACCTCTCCTGACAACTAGTCTCACACCGCACCTCTCCTGACAACCAGCCTCACACCCACACCTCTTCTGATAACTAGCCTCACAACGCACCTCTCCTGATAACCAGCCTCACACCGCACCTCCCCTGACAACCAGCCTCACACCCACGTCTCTCCTGACAACTAGCCTCACACCGCACCTCTCCTGACTACTAGCCTCACACTGCACCTCCCCTGACAACTAGCCTCACACTGCACCTCTCCTGACAACCAGCCTCACACTGCACCTCTCCTGACAACTAGCCTCACACCCGCACCTCCCCTGACAACCAACCTCACACCGCACCTCTCCTGACAACCTGCCTCACACCCGCACCTCCCCTGACAACCAGCCTCACACCCGCACCTCCCCTGACAACCAGCCTCACACCCGCAACTCCCCGGAAAACCAGCATCACACCGCACCTCCCGTGACAACCAACCTCACACCCACACCTCCCTGACAACCAGGTAGTAGCATATGGATCTAGTGTCTATGCAGGCCACCAGGCCACTTAAATCACATGGCCTACACATAAGGGGATACACATAGTTGCCTCAGCAGTCCAATGGGATCTACTGTTCTCTGATTGGCACATTGTCTCTATGATATTCCACTGAGATACTGTATCTAGACTTACAAGGAGCCTTACATCTCACCATGACAACATGCTCGTTTTCTTTCCTCTATTTGCACCTGGGTGGTTAATTATAAAAGTTGGCAGGGGGGCGTTTATACCAGCGCACCAGAAGGTTGTGTTGTTTTCACCGTGATGTGTGTCAGAGAGACGGATGGGAGTGTCCATGGGCAGAGACAGCGTCCATGGGTAGTCACCAACCTTTGACAAACATGAGGTTGTGTGTAATTAACAAGAGTTTACTCTCCTGTCCTCTCCCTCTATCCTGTCCGTCAATCTACCAGGCTCCCAAATTCTGACGGACCTGTCAGGAATTGCGCTGTGGCCCCCGATGCTATTAACTCCAGTCAACAGAGCGATGATCTGCACTCACTGCCTGCCTGTCTTCTGATAGGTCAGGATCTGTCCCCCCCCACCTGCCTCTCCTCCCTCAGTTCATTTATTTGGGAGATAAGCAGGTGGACTAGGGGAGAAGAGGACCTGGGAGTGAGCTTTACTGTCACACCTGCCTGGCACACTGAATGACAATGCTAATAGCCAGTCTCATTAACCTCTCCACACGCCAAGCCTTTATCTGCACCAGAAAAGACTGCTTGTTTGCTTGTTAGATGATAATATTTACCCCTGGCTTCACCGCCCCACCCAGACATGACAAATATATTTGTGCATTTTGAAAAGGCTTTGGATGGCTCTGTGATTCAAGCAAAGTCAAGGGAAGAGACTGACTATAGAGGGAGGCGGCGTCTTTTGTCTCTGCGGCGTCAACCTGCGACATAAAGGACCTCGGGGTTATGGTTTCTAACAATGCAACTTTCTATAGACCTTTACAAAAGCTTTGTCAAACATACAGTATGTCTTGAATCATCGTGCATTGAATTTCTTGAATATTCTCACTGTTTATTTATCATTCATATTTGCCTTCAATTCTCTATTGAAAATAACTTCACTGTAGTGTTAATAGAGGTGTCCTGTGGTGAGTTGTGCTCAGTACTGGGGTGTCAGGCGCTAGACTGAGAGATATCACTTTAATTGGAGAGGTACTGATCCTGCCAGACTTTTTGGTGCCAGAATTTAGCATCAATGTTTCTCCGTTTTCTGCTGTGCAATCACAAAATGATATTAGGGGACAGCAGGTGATCCATAAAATCAGCGTTTTCAAGCCTTGTAAATGATTCCTTTAGAAGTCAAATGAACAATGGGGATAAAAGCCTGTACTGTACAGGGTGAACCTATTTGCGGGGTGTGAGAGACTTTGCCCCACAGTAATGTACATTAGAGACTTTGCCCCACAGTGGTCTACATTAGAGACTTTGCCCCACAGTGATCTACATTAGAGACTTTGCCCCACAGTGATCTACATTAGAGACTTTGCCCCACAGTGATCTACATTAGAGACTTTGCTCCACAGTGATCTACATTAGAGACTTTGCCCCACAGTAATCTACATTAGAGACTTTGCCCCACAGTGATCTACATTAGAGACTTTGCTCCACAGTGATCTACATTAGAGACTTTGCCCCACAGTAATCTACATTAGAGACTTTGCCCCACAGTGATCTACATTAGAGACTTTGCCCCACAGTGATCTACATTAGAGACTTTACTCCACAGTGATCTACATTAGAGACTTTGCCCCACAGTGATCTACATTAGATACTTTGCCCCACAGTAATCTACATTAGAGACTTTGCCCCACAGTGATCTACATTAGAGACTTTACTCCACAGTAATCTACATTAGAGACTTTGCCCCACAGTGATCTACATTAGAGACTTTGCTCCACAGTGATCTACATTAGAGACTTTGCCCCACAGTAATCTACATTAGAGACTTTGCCCCACAGTGATGTACATTAGAGACTTTGCCCCACAGTGATCTACATTAGAGACTTTGCTCTACAGTAATCTGTCCACATGTGTCCCTCCTTCATCACAGCTCACCTTTATGGTTTGATGTAGGGTGTTCTGGACCTGTTAGTTGTTAAGAACCCTTAGTGGCAGTTTAAGTTCAGCAGTCTAGAGTTTACCTGTTTGTGTCATGTGACAGGAAGCAGTTTCAGAAGTGAAGCAATGTGTAAGATGTGCAAGTGTGACAGAGTAGTTACAATCCGTCAACATCTTTCTTTATAAGCTTTGTATGACACAATGTCTTTTCACACTGTGATTCAAGTAAACTTCCAAAACAGCACCCTGCTTCCCATGGAGTTATTTGAATGAGTGTTTAGCTAACTGGATAGCTGGATAAGGGCTACTGTACATTTAGCAAATCCAGTATAGTGAAAAGACAGGCGTGGAGTAACAAGGATTAGTTTACGAGCTGTCATCTCGGCGCAGAGCAAGACATCACGACATCGCCAGCTTAAGTCTTCACCCTACGTGCCACACTTACCTCACATCATCATGGCAGAAAGTAGAAGGAAAATGCTACGCAGCAAGACGAAAACATTCAAGAGAAACATGGAGCATTCGTTGCACAGTCTATAAGTTCTCGCTCTTACAAATCATCAGTCAGTTCGAGATTGTCAGCCAGTTCAACGGCTAGTATAGTCATCGCCAAAGCGAGAGCCAACGCAGAAGCAGCCCAAGCCAGAGCAGCTTATGCGAAGAGAGAGATAGACATTAAGGTTGAGAAGGCCTGCCTCGAAGCTACCGTGGATGCCGTGCAGGAAGAGAAAGAGAAAGATGCTGCTCTAGCTGAGGCAGAAATACTGGAGGTAGCTCTACACGAAGTAGATCTTGGTTTGGCTGGCAGGTTCTCACCCCCAGTCCCAGGTCAGAAACGCCTTCAGCGCACCTTGGACAATGTGATAGACCACGCTGGCCTTAGTTTGAGTCAGCAGTTCAACAGAGTGAGGGACGAAGAACCACGTGACTCTGCCGACACAGTTACATTAGGTAAGTGCACTGTGCCACCAACCAAACACCCACAGACGAACAACCTACACCAGGTCATACGACCCTCGCCTGCCCGAGTAAGGCCAACAACCAGAGGAATGGAGAGATACAAGAAGAAAGTCACCAGCAGTTTCCTACTTGTTCCCATGGGAACCCCTGCAGAGCCTCTACTCAAGGTGACCATGGCGTAACCCCCCACCACCTACGCCCTTCCCAAGTACCTTGCCCGCAGCAAGTTGGTCACTACAGGGTTAACCACATTTGATGATAAACCTGAGAACTATTGGGCTTGGAAAGCCTCCTTCCGTAATACCACATCCGAGCTAGGCCTTTCAGCGGGAGAAGAGCGTGACCTGCTCATGAAATGGCTTGGCGCAGAGTCTTCCAAGCAGGCACACAGGATAAAGGCAGTCCATGTCGGACATCGCCCAGCTGCTCTGATGATGCTCTGGGAGAGACTTGAGGAAAGCACACACTCACCCGAAGCCATTGAAAGGGCTGTCTTTGCCAAGTTGGAGAACTTCCCCAAGGTGACAAATAAGGAACCCAGAGACTCCGTGACCTTGGATATCTACTATTGGATCTCGAAGCTGCAAAGCAAGATGGCTACCTACCTGGCCTATCGTACCTGGACACATCCAGAGGGGTGAGCCCTATTGTAGAGAAGCTCCCATATGGCCTGCAGGAAAAGTGGACATCATACGGGTCAAAATTCAAGCTAGAACACAATGTCACCTTCCCTCCATTCTGGGTGTTCTCCAACTTCATCCGTAGAGAAGCCAAAGTCAGGACAGACCCCGGCTTCAACCTCTTCTCCTCCCATGTGGCACCTGTCAGAAGAGACAAGCAAGACAGACATGGGAAGACAATATCTGTCCACAAGACACAAGTATCTTCAACTGAGAACACGGGGAATCAGAAGAAACCAGTGGATTTGAATAAGCATCCACAACAAGCCTCATCCGTTAAAGAAGTGTAGAGGTTTCAGAGAGAAGTCCCTGGAAGACCGCAAACAGTTCCTCAAAGAGAACTATGTGTGTTTTCAGTGAAGCTCTTCCACAAACCATCTCGCCAAGAACTGTAAGGTACCGGTGAAATGCAATGAATGTGAAAGCGGCTGGCACCTCTCAGTACTCCATCCTAACCCAGCTCCATGGAAGTTAAACTAATCCCCTTCCTCTTCAGAGCATGGCAGGGAGGAAGAGGAACCGGACAATCAGGAGGTCACATCTAAGTGCACAGAGGAATGTGGAGAAGGAATGAGTGTGAGAGCATGCACAAAGATATGCCTTGTTAATGTGTACCCCGAAGGACGTCGTGAAGAATCCAAAAGGATGTACGCTATACTGGATGAACAAAGCAATCGGTCTCTAGCAAGATCAGAGTTCTTCGACATCTTCAAGGTCAAAGGTAGTTCATCACCATACACACTCAAGACGTGTGCGGGACTCACAGAGACAGACGGCAGAAGGGCCCGTGGTTACGTTGTGGAGTCAGTCGATGAGAAGATATGTCTCTGCCTTCCCACACTCATCGAATGTAACCAATTCTCTAACAACCGCTCAAAAATTCCCACTCCAAATGCAGCTCGCCACCACAGTCACCTGAGACGCATCGCAGACGAGATCCCACATCTGGATCCTGACGCAGACATACTTCTCCTCTTAGGCAGAGATGTCTTGAAAGTACATAAAGTCAGGAACCAAATCAACGATCCAGATGACACTCCATTCGCCCAGAAGCTAGATCTAGGTTGGGTTGTCGTCGGGGACGTGTGTCTCAGAGGTGCTCACAAACCATCTCAGGTGAGCTCGTTCAAGACATCCATGTTGGAAAATGGTCGTCCAACCTATCACAGCCCATGCAATTGTCAGTTTAGGGTGAAAGAGAAGCTCAGTTATGGAGCACAGCTGCAGCTCCTCGACAAGCCAAACCTGCAAGACAACTCACTGACACTTACTGGAATGAACCTGAGTCAGTGAATCTTCTGTCACACCACTAGAGATCACAAACTTGTACCTTCGATCAACAACACAATATTCCTTCAGATCATGGACAACGAGGTTGTTGTCCAAGAACCTGCTGAGCTCCAAACGCTTTGAGAGTTTCTCCAAATGGAACAGTCTCATAAGGACAGTAGCACGTTTCATCCACATAGCTCTGACCTTCTCTCAGCTGGCACAATAGAGCAGCTGCCATGGATGGCACATCTGTCTGAAGAACCCCATTGAAGAAGAGCTGGAAAGAGCCAAAGTCCTTGTGATAAATAGTGTTCAAGACGAGTGTTATGCAGAGGAATTTAGGTGCATAGCAGCAGAACGCAGTTTTCCTACCGACAGCAGTCTATGAAGTCCTATCGTTGAAAGTGACGGACTGCTCAGAGTTGGAGGCCGAATCGAACAATCTAAATTAGGAACAAACGATGTCAACCCCATCATCATTCCAGGTCGTCACCACCTGGCAACCTTGCCTGTGTGTCACCACCATGAGGCCGTGAAACATCAAGGGAGACATTTCACAGAGGGTGTTATCTGAGCAGATGGACTGTGGTTGGTTGGAGCTAAGAGATGTATCAGCGGTGCACTCTTCAAGTGTGTCATGTGCAAGAAGCTCCGCAGGTAGACAGAACACCAGCAAATGGCAGAACTGCCAGCTGAGCGGCTACATGTAGCACCACCTTTCACCTACGTAGGCGCGGATGTTCCAATAGCAAAAGGTGGGCGGTGATGTTCTAGTGCATGTGCACAAGAGCTGTACACATAGAAGTAAACGCCTTGAGAAGATTCTTCTCAATCAGGCATAGCAAAGCAGATACGTTCAGATTGTGGCACAAACTTTGTTGGTGCTTGCCGAGACCTGAGGATGGATGGATTAAGCTCCAGTCCAGAGAGCGTGGAGATGTATCTCCAAGAACAGAAATATACCTGTGTATTCAACCTACCTCTCTCATCCCATATGGGTGGTGCATGGGATGATTGGCATTGCACGTCATATCCTTGACTGCATGCTCCTCCAACGTAGATCTTCATGCCTTACACATGAAGTCCTGATAACACTGATGGTCGAGGTCACTGCTGTGATGAATGCCAGGCCTCTCATCCCAGTATCTTCAGACCCGGAATCACCCCTCATCCTCACTCCAGCTATGCTCTTGACCCAGAAGACTGGCGTTCCCCCTCCTTCACCAAGCAAGTTCGGAGAAGTAGAACTCTACAAGCAAGAGTGGAAGCAGGTACAAAGTCTAGCGGACACCTTTTGGAACAGGTGGCGGAAGGAGTATCTCTGCACGCTGCAGAGCCGACGCAAGTGGCAGGACAAGAGGCCAGATCTTAAAGAAGGAGATGTTGTCTTAATAAAGGACAGTCAGACTAAAATAAATTAATGGTCATCGTTGTGAAGACCCTTCCCAGCCGGGATGGGATGGTCAACATGAGGGAGGGAACTATGAAGGTCTTCTCTCTGCCTATTTCCAAAGTGGTTCTCCTCCTTTCTTCGGAAGACCCCAGTGGTCAGAGTTGGTTATTGTGGGATCGTTAAAGACCCCAGGCGGGGAGTGTTCTGGACCTGTTAGTTGTTAAGAACCCTTAGTGGCAGTTTAAGTTCAGCAGTCTAGAATTTACCTGTTTGTGTCATGTGACAGGAAGCAGTTTCAGAAGTGAAGCAATATGTAAGATGTGCAAGTGTGACAGAGTAGTTACAATCCGTCAACATCCTTCTTTATAAGCATTGTATGACACAATGTCTGTAAGTACATTTGTTTATTAACACAAGATAAATGTTTATCACATATCATTTTCATGTTTCTGTAAAAGATGAATAATTGAGTTAGCTGTTAGCTACTTTGCATTAGGTTCAATGCTATTTCTCCCTAGGGATATCTAGCTGAGTAATATTAAGCATACAGTTGCATTCTAGTAACTTTATTTTAGATTTGACTCTAGATTGAGTACTCTTGTTCCTTATTTCATACATTTAGTGCAGTTATTGTGGAAGACATTCTGTGCTCTATACTACGTAACTGAAAACATGTACTTTTGTGTTTGTTACAGTTTCACACTGTGATTCAAGTAAACTTCCAAAACGGCACCCTGCTTCCCACAGAGTTATTTGAATGAGTGTTTAGCTAACTGGATAGCTGGATAAGGGATACTGAACATTTTGCGAGTCCAGTATATGGGGAATGAAAGCAGCATCCAGCATAATTTAGCAATGTTATTTACATCTGACATAATTAGAATTGTATCATTTGAAAACTACCAGTATTTGATCATTGTTTCTTCCATTTAAAACATGAGGCAGATGGGCAAAAACCTTTATGTTACGACATTTCAAACATGGTCAGAATATATTGTTTTGTATCAGTGGCCATTATGTATTACTGGGCATAACGTGACAAAGGGCTACATCCCAGCTAGCTAGTTATAATAATTGTCACATTTAAAAAAAAATACTCCCTACTCTGAAAAGATGTGGTTACTGGGTTTAAAGTGTATGCCCATAGTTTGCCTGTATTTTCCAGAGAACAGACATCATACTGTATTTTGTCTTTGGCTGGAGAGGACTTAATGCGTGGCAAGCCTGCCAGCTCCTCCCCACATAAGAGACATGAGAAGAAGGGAGATTAGCTCAGCTACCCATCCATGACCTTGATATTACGATGAAGAAGACGGATAAGAGCTTTCCTTTCCTCTCCACCTGCCTAAAGCCTGCAAGCCTGTTTGAGTAGCCGCACAGCAGCAATTCTAAACAGACTCTTATTTTTCTCAGCTTTCCTGAGCCTTTCCCAAAATCAATTAATGGTGCCACATTCCTAGCAATATGAAACTAATGTTGGCTATATTCTAGTTTCTATAGAGGGAGATCCTGCTCATGGAATTGAGAAGAGCCTGCGTTAGACTGTGGCTGTAGTAGTGTATGGCACATACAGTAGAATACTTTTCATTTGTCTGGGGTGGGTCAAACAAGCCTGTGATAGTATAAGGGGATCAACAACAGAGCACAGACACACTATGACCGCCATTTGTGTATACTAAAATTCACCTTAATGGCTTTCACTGAACTCAAGCTATGTGGCTTTGCACAGGAGCAGAAAGTAAAATATGCTCCAATCAAATTCACTCTCACTCAAACCAAACCAGTCCTTCTAAAACATCTTCTGCTTGAAGTAATGAGTGAGGGAGAGGAGAGGTGTCTTCCCGAGTCACCAGTTACCAAACACTGATTAAATATGCAACACAGAGCTCAGGAATCCAGCAACCGCTGACTAAACTCAAATCAGATGGTTAACTTATGGTTAACTTGTGGTTGGTGAAAGTTCCTTTTTACACCACATCCCAAACTGGTTGTTGTGTAAATTGCCAACAACACCACTACTGCCATGGCTTTTTTCCATTACGGTGTCTTTATTTGGGTCAGGGAACAGCAAGAGGGAAGAGCCTCCTGGATATCAGCAGTGTTGCTATTACAGGAAGAGAAGCTCTACTATAACTCTTATTATCCTCTCTTGCTCTTTTCATGTCCTCTCCAGGAACTGTTCAGAGCTAAAACTGTCATGTTCTGTCCTGTGCTGAACTTCTGTATAGTGTGAATGATCTGCTATGCTTTGCAGAAAGGTCCGACAAAAGAGGAGCAGAACCAACCAATCAACACACAAAATCTGTGATTTTAGTCCCTCCCCTTGGCCTCTGGTTGGCCTTGTATACAGTTGACAGATGAATAATGGATGGTTCTAAAATAGTCCAGGTATGTGCTTGCATCACTGTGGCGATTCCCTGTCATTTCAGCTCTGGTTGGCTATTCCTCCCAGATTAAAAGAGCGGCAGGTGAACTAGCGGTTAAGAGCATTGGTCCAGTAACTGAAAGGTTGCTGATATGAATCCGCAAGCTGACTAGGTGAAAAATCTGTCGACATGCCCTTGAGCAAGGCACTTAACCCTAATTGCTCCTGTAAGATGCTTTGGAGAAGAGCGTTTGCTAAATGACTAAAATGTAAATTGCATGAGTACTGCCCTCCTCTCATTACTGAATCTCACTAAAAGCACTAAGAGTAGAACACTGTACCATGATGACATGAGTGGCTGAGGCGAAATGCTGAGGAGAAATGCTGAGGAGAAATGCTGAGAAGGCATACATTCCTTTACTGGAATACACTTGTGTGGTTTTTTTAAGATTACATTAGAGTCTAATGAGTAAAAAAAAAATCCATTATAGTATGGCTGTTATGGAGCTGGTAGTGGATGGATGATGTGGTAGTGGGTGGATGATGTGGTTGTGGGTGGATGATGTGGTTGTGGGTGGATGATGTGGTTGTGAGTGGATGATGTGGTAGTGGGTGGATGATGTGATTGTGGGTGGATGATGTGGTTGTGGGTGGATGATGTGGTTGTGAGTGGATGATGTGGTAGTGGGTAGATGATGTGGTTGTGGGTGGATGAACTTGAAATATTTCCTGTGTAGTAAGTATGTAGTTCTACTCCAGTGTACTGTATAGTTCTCCCGCATAGCACAGTAACTACTCTAGTGTACTGTAAGGTTATTGCAGGGACATACTGATTAGGCACCTCTCTGTTCCATGTCGATTTCAGGGTTCTGAATCGAAACTGAACTGAAAAACAGGCATTTCAGAGACAGAGATTTTTCACACATAACTATGCGAAGTAGCATGGTTTTGGGGGAGGCTGTGCTGACTCTGTCCCCTAGGAGACCCTGTGTTATAAGCCCCTGGATTTGGCTAATAAAGCTCAAAATGCCCTTTTGACCAAAAAATGAACTGATCTCATTTCCAGAGAAAGAAAGAGGATTCATATGCAGACATAAATACACTCGGGATAAAAAAGAAAAAAGGACATGTGGGTAGAAAGAAAGAGAGAGAAAAAAATTGAGCGAAAGGAAAGAGAGAGGTAGTGTAGAAGGAGAAATAGGGAGGGCAGTGTAGATGGTAGAAGGGAGGTGGTGATGGAGGTTGTTGTGCGCCAAAGTTAGTCACTTATCCGTGCAGAAACAGTTGTTTTTGATCACAGCAAATCTCGGGCTTAGAGCATAAAGACATTAATCGGGGTGAATGCCATAAACAAAAATGAATCTGGGTGAGTGCCATAAACAAAAATGAATCTGGGTGAATGCCATAAACAAAAATTAATCTGGGTGAGTGCCATGCAGGGTGTTTCAACTGCCTGTGTGTTGCCACTACATTGACTGGAACAGGAACAGGAAACAGGGTGGAGGCAGACATATGGATGGTGGTTAGGGAAGACTTGTTAACATAACTCTACCAAACCATTACAGAGAGAGAGAAGAGACAGCAGACCGGACTATATGTGGGGGGAAATATCAGACAGTAAAATATGATACAACTAAAATATTCCCAGCCAAGCAAGATGTTAAGTGCCAAATTGGATCAATATCTCCTGATAACTCTGTTATGTACAGTGCAGCACTTAATGTACTGTAAATGGTACTGTAAGTATTCACTTATACATAATGAAATGCAACAGAGAGAGAGAGAGAGAGAGAGAGAGAGAGAGAGAGAGAGAGAGAGAGAGAGAGAGAGAGATAGAGAGAGAGTGAGTGAGTGAGTGAGTGAAGCTGTTCAAGATATCTTTAGGAAGTCAGGAGAACTTGATCATCTGGCAGCCATCACCTTTTTTTCTAACTATTAAACACATGTCATTCATTAAAGCTATTGTGAAAACAGACAATTACAAAATAAATGTGTTGAGTATGAGCTTCTGTCATTGTTTAGATTTGAATACCATGATTTGCAATTACAAAAATACACTTATTTTCCAGCCAAACTTTCACAGTGGGAACCATGAAAAAGTTAAGGGTAATGAATTAGCTTAATGATTTCACAGCAATATTGCTCTGAGACAGTCAAAGCTGGAGGAAATGACTGTTCCCAAATGAGCGCCCGAAAATGATCTGAAAAAAAAGAGTGCTGCCGGCACTTATACTAACATCATCAGCATCCCGTCCTCTGCTGTTCCTCATTATTCAGTGAAGTGCCCGCCTGGCCTGTTCTGTTTGGGATGGGTATCACTGTCTGTCTGGCCTCTCCCTGCACCCTCTCCTGTGACTGCTGTCTGGAGCCTGAGAGACTCACATGCTAGGCTAACAAGCACACAGCCCAGTGGGGAAGCTAACGCTCACCACCTCCCCCCTCTCTCTCTCTAACCATCCAGAGGATCATGGAGCGTGTAGGAGAAGATACATTGTATCGGAGGTCTCAGTTGGGTGGGCTCTATACAAGAATAGAAAGGGTTGAAGCCAGTGTGAAGGAAACTCAACATATGCACCCACACCCCACAAGGGGGTTAAGGCGAGGAGGACACAGGAGTCATCCCAGCGGTACAGTTCAGTATAGAAGCTGATTAATGCACAGCTCTAACCTTGACGAGCCCCATTCCATCCTCTGTCAACGAGCACGTCTTTGCCTCAGTGCAACGACGCAGAATGTAAAAAGGTATCTTGCTCGCTTGAATGAGATCTATTGACATGAGGGTTAGAGATAAAGGTGGAGGGAGGCAGGCATAAAAAGCTGCCACATCACTTGACATAACTCCCATGGCAGTGTGGCGTACTGCTGTGACTTTGGCTTTTGTCCCCTCATTTGAATGCATTAGTAAACCTCCTAAATACAAAAACGCACCTCGATAAATAAGCCCTCTGTGTTTCAGGCCGTGCCAACGAGCTCTGATCTGGGCCTTTTAGCCCACTCTGTGTGATTAACAGACTCGAGCAACGCTTTGGCTGGAATAAATTAGAAAGTCCACAGGATATCTGAGCCAGAGGGGTGGGTGGGGACGCGAGGCGCGCTGGGGGGGAGGGGGGAGGGGGGGTACACTGCTGATACGTCTCTGTGTTGGGAATCTCTAAAGGCCCCAGTAATTCCATTTCCAAAAGTTTCCTTTTTTATGCTAAAACAAAGGAAATTAGATAAAGCACAACGAACCTTAGAAATGAAATGTAGCTGTCACAAAGAAGCCGAACGCAAAGTCCCTAAATGTAAATAAATATATTAGTAGAAAAACACCATTCACATTCAGACACAATACAACAACAAAGCGAGCGCCATTACGCAAACACAAAGCATTGTCTCCCTGATGTTTCTGGTTCTCTGTTTTTTTCCTCCTGTTCATTAACTTCTTTAGGCCTCGTGATGAAAGCTAAGTGGGGCTGAGCACCAGCAATCACAACTGGGGATTATAAACTGTACCTCTTTGACCACTTGGGAAACCAGTCGCTCAGTCACTCATGACCGCGGCTGACCAGGGGTGCAGGGTTGAAATGGAGCTGAAGTAAGCAGAATGAGTTCTGTCACAATAAGGAGACCAATCACATATAAAGTGGTGATGACATCAGGGAATACCGGCCTTTACCTCCAATAAAACAGTAATCGCTGTTTCTATGGACATGAAATATGATACTATAGTAAGGTATAGTATAGTACAGTATAGTGCATACTTTATTTGGAGAGTCCGGATAGTCACACTATCAACAAAATATCTGTTGATAAGCAACTGCTTGCTGAGGTTACGGTTAGGTTTAGAATAAGGGCAAGGATAAGGGTTACATTTAGGATAAGGGTTAAGGTAAGGGTTAAGTTTAGGATTAGGACAAGGGTTAAGGTAAGGGTTAAGTTTAGGATTAGGACAAGGGTTAAGGTAAGGGTTAAGTTTAGGATTAGGACAAGGGTTAAGGTAAGGGTTAAGTTTAGGATTAGGATAAGGGTTAAGGTAAGGGTTAAGTTTAGGATTAGGACAAGGGTTAAGGTAAGGGTTAAGTTTAGGATTAGGACAAGGGTTAAGGTAAGGGTTAAGTTTAGGATTAGGATAAGGGTTAAGGTAAGGGTTAAGTTTAGGATTAGGACAAGGGTTAAGGTAAGGGTTAAATTTAGGATTAGGATAAGGGTTAAGGTGAGTGATATGGCTAGAGTTAGTAGGGTTAGTAGACAGTACAACTAACTACTGATAGTATGTAGATAGTATGTAGAGCATCTACAGATGGACTATCCAAATAAAGTGTTCCCATAGTATACTGCAGCATAGCACTGTATAATAGTTACAGCAGTACAATAGTGTATAATGCAGGAAGGTGGCGTGTAAAGTCCTGTAGTGTGATGCTGGAATACAATAGTGTACAGTACAGAGAGACAGTATAATGCAGTGTGTAGTGTGATGCAGTCATAGTTTAAATAGATAATAGACTGTCTGTAATTAATCTGCGCTGTGTGCGGTTTTCCTCGAAAGATTCCTGCAGTTATGACTATTTCATAAGGGGCTTCATGTATAATGGAGGCAAGCGGGAGGGGAAGAATGTAAATGAAAGCGAGTCAAGCTTGTTAGAAGGCCAGTTTGACTGTTTACATGCCCAGCTTGTCCCAGGTAGATTCTAGTTAACTATTCATGGAGGAACTTTCTCTTTTTTTGGACCAGCATAGGGCACAAAATGCATCTAGAGCCATTAGGTAGGTACGCATGCAGCCTGCCCACTCACTCAAACCCCTTTTAGGGCGTCTGCTTGTCCTCTCGTCCTCCTTCTCTTCCTACAGAGGACCTCCAGGTCAAGGTCCCTCCTGCATTCTGCTATTGTCTCGGAACACTGAGCATTCAGGCCAAAACTCTCCACCAGTATCCGAGCACTACTACAAGTGCCCCAACAACCAGGTGTTTCAAAGAAGAACGGGATATTTAAGCGAGACCTATTCAGTTGAATTAAGAGCAGAATTGAACAGAAACCGTTTTACAACCTCTACCTCGAAGCATATAGTCTATGGGTTTAACTGTGCTCTGACAAATCAATGTATCATTTAAAGAGGCTTTAACTGCTATCATAATACAATGGCTATTGGCTATGGAGGCCTGTGTACACCACGGTGTTCTGTAGAAGTAGCCAGCCAGGTAGCCATCAGGGAGCTGGGTCGTGTCTGTGTGCTCAGCAGAGTACATCACACCAGGACAGAGAGGAACATGGATGGAGGAATGAGAGGAGGAGGATAGCACATAGTCTGTGATGAGTGAGGGGAGGGGGTCGTGTGTGTGTGTGTGTGTGTGTCGTGGCGGGGGGGTGGGGGGGGGGGGGTCGTAGGGCTCCACAGTCGACGAGGTTAATGACTTCTGGGAGAGACGAGGCCACTGTGTGTCTGTCTGTCTGAAGGAGCGGGGGTCTGGGTAGAGATCTCCTCTCACTGTGTCCGATGGATAATGGGCATAAATACAGGAATAAAATGTAACATGCATATTAAACCACAAGGCCTGGCCTCAGCTCGGCAAATACAGTGTGCATTAAAGAATGCAGGAATGTGCAGAGAAAACAAAAGCGATGGAGGGAGGAGGCCATAAAGAGAGGAGAGAGGAAAGCCCGGGCTGCTTACCAGCCCTCCCACCCCCAGCTGAGAGATAAAGATGACTGATTCCCGCTCCACTTCCAGCCCAATTCTTTTAGTGCCGAGAGGAGGGAAGAGTGGGAGTTAAGAGGCAGGAGAGAGAATTCAGCATGAAGCTACTCTCTCTCTGTCCCCACTAAGTTCATCTCAGTTGAATTCAGGCGTATAGAGCTTTTTTTCATTGTGACTCGTGGCAAACAAACATCACAACACAGTCCCAAGGCTGGCGGCTGACGTGTTCAGCAGTGTTCCACATGGAACACAGCGGAATGTTCAAACGCTGAATAATTAGCATGATAATCATCTTCTCTTTCACGAGGGGGTCTCAAAATGCACACCTGACATCTGGTACTCATGGCTCCTCTCACGATCTACATAATTACATTTCTACCACATTTCCATGCATATGTTATGTTTCAAAAAAAGGTTTGAATGTTGCATTTCCTGGTGGAGTGACGCCTTGTTTACCCTTTTGCCCTATAGGTGTACGTATGGGGCTGGTGGGGCTTCCTAAGCTGTCTGTGTGTGGGACCATGTGATTTATTATAAGCAGGACTTTGTGGAGAGAGAGAGCTACAGTAGAAGAGCTAATGATGCACAATGTTTCTCTGGGAGGTACCACAGTTAAAGCGCAGCCGGCAAATCAATGATTGGCTTGTCAACACAATGCACAGTAACCCCTTTTTGTTTTTCTATTACTTTGGCATTTAATTTGAGTTAACAAGTTTGTAATGGTGAGAAGTGATTAGGGTGGTGGAGTTGGCAGGCAGATACAAGAAAGAGAGGCTGATTTAGCCTTATATGTCTGGGTGTGAAGACCCCCCCCCCCTCCTCCTCCCCCTTCTCTCCCCCTCTCAGAGACCCACTCAAAATGTTCACAGCTCTGTGAAGCGTCCTGGCCTGTGTATGAGGGTACCGACGCCAACCACAGTGCCCACCCCTCCCAATCACACTCTGCTAGGGCACAAGTCCATCCATCCACAGTCCAGCCACAGCTTTACTGGCAGATTCAACTCTGTAGCGTTAATATTTCTATCACCTAGGGAAACAGGCCTTTAACTGTGATGGGATGGCCTCTCATACCTCTGCATGACAGCGTAATGCAGCCTTTATGACAGGCCACCTCAAGGTAAATGTTATCCGTAAGAGTATCATCGGATTTGGCGTTCCATTGGGGTGACCCGTTATTAATGTGTCACAATACAGGACAATGTTAGCTACAGGCCCGCCCCCAAAGAGATCCTATTAAATTAGTATTCTAATTTCAAATTCTATGCCCTCACCAGTCACCACAGCACACTGCTGCTAGCCCCTCCCCTCTCTCATTATCGGGCTAAATGGAATTAAGAGCTTTTCTATTGGGATTTTGCATGGTGAGGAGTTGCCCTTTTAAAAAACCTAAGGGAGATTTTAACATGCCATTACCCTTTGACAACAGGCTGGTATTAGAGGTAGAAGTGTTCTGGGGGATTTAGTCCTGATTCCAGACTGTGAGAGGAGAGGAGAGGCAGACGGAAAGCCAAGCTCCTCTCCCCGGGTCTCTGGGAGGAGAGATGGAAAGCTGGAGAGGGGGCACTCTGCTCAGCTACGCTCAGGGCAGCAGGGGTGGGAGGCCCCTGCCTGGGCCCTGTCGACGGCGGTCTGCCAGAGGCAGCAGGAATCCCATTTATTCCCGGTGACCTTAAATAAAACGACGGCTACCCCTGTGGGCCCCACCTGAAGCCAGAATCAAATGGCTGTACTCTGTGCTCCCTCTATCCCACTGCTAGGAGAAATGAGCTTTATCTGTGGGGAAACTGCGGGCCATGTGAATAATGCCCCTGCTTCCCTGCCTGCATAACCCCGCTAACTCTGTAGGAGAGTTAATTGGCAAAGCTGTCGCTTTTTAATTGCTGCCATTTGGAATGGAAGGAAGGTGCCCCAACAAATGTTGAGACACTTGGGATTACTTTGGGAAGTTTCCAGTGATGCACATCACTATATAACACTTTGAGATTGGAGACAATGGAACACACGGACACACAGACAAAGTCACACACATACACACACACACACACGTTCCCCAAGGTGACATGAGCTTTTCGACAAAGATGTTAGATAATTACTGCAACCGAGACGATATTACTACCAAATTATGCACTCCCATTTTATTAAGTTGGGAAAGTGGAGTGCTAAGTGATGACAAGCCAGAGCGGTGAGTATATATGGCATTAATCCCACAGTGTGTCTGGCAGAACTCTCATTCCAAGACTCAACAGAGGGCTTACCGGATGCGTTACGTGACGTTAAACCATGTAACAAAAGCTTAGATATTTGAATTGAATTGGGAGTTTGTTTAGCTTGCATGACAAGCATCAGTACCGTTTCACTGAGATTTCCACTCCTTTGCCTCCTTGAGCTCTCCGGATAATTTGAAAACCCCGACAGACAAACACTTGGCACGAACGTTATTGTTCTATCAAGGGCATCTCTTTGTCTTGTGGCACCAGAGAAAGCAGGGCTACTGGTGTTCAGTGTTAGACTGCCCACTACATGTCTGAGCCGAGCGATGAATCAGTAAGCCTAATTAAAGCAGAGTTAATCACAAATAGCTGGATATGGGGCCACAATTGAGGCATATGTTAAGAATGAATGAGTAATTAGGCCTAGCTGGCGAGCAGTGGGCGAGACAAGTCCCAGTCTGCTTGAGGAGTCTCGGCACGTTACTAATATATGAAAAGGTATAAACAAACAGCAATCTGGTTGTTTAGCTTCTCCAACCCACTTACAAGGATCCAATTATGGCAGATCCCTGGAGCCGACCGTACAATCAGCCAGGACTGAGTCGGCGTTATGAATAACTGTGAAGGCCACACTCAATGGCTGATCCACCCAGGCAGGCAGTCGGCAGCGTTGGGTTGCCCTACCGAGGGGGCAGTTATGTGCGTCAGTGAGCTCCGAAGTTCCAACATCCAACCCCAGGGCAGATAGAGAGCAGCAAAACAGAACAGAATACAGCCCAGCCTTTGACATTGCATTCGGAGCTGTGCCTGCATTGTGCTCTATACAAGCTAATTCACTGGATGGCTTGGCTTTATGGTCTCTCCCCTCATAGGGTGCGGGATAACACACCATTAGCACTGTGGTTGCCTTGAACAATGCTTACGGCAATGATCTGTTCAGCGTACACCTGCTCCTCTATCGCTCTCTATGTGTTTTATGGAGGAAGGCGGATTCAACAGCACAACCCAACAATAAACTCAGCTCCCGGGAAACTAAAACGCAGTCAAAGCCGCATTGTTCTACTGACAGATAATATTATTTTAAAGGGGGCCATCTTTGTGTACAGTCTCTGCCCTGTTTCTTTCTGGTTTTAAGAGGCACAGAGATTTGAAGACGGACCCATCTGTAAACACTATGCATACAGTAAGCATAGCAGGCGATATGTGGAGATTCAGAACAGGGCTATTTTTCCACGTGTTATTTCAGGACTACCATGATCCATACATCCTGTGGGAGTTTGTTGTTTTCTGCCTTTTCAGCTGGAATGAGAGCAAGCTTGAGAAGGGTGGGGTGGTGGGTCGGGATGGATGAGGGGTGGGTGTAGTGGGTGGATGAGGGGTGGGGTGTAGGGGATAAGGGGTGGGTGTAGGGGATGAGGGGTGGGTGTAGGGGATGAGAGGTGGGTGTAGGGGATGGATGAGGGGTGGGGTGTAGGGGATAAGGGGTGAGTGTAGGGGATGAGGGGTGGGTGTAGGGGATGGTTGAGTGGTGGGTGGGGTATATGGGATGGATGAGGGGTGGGGTGTAGGGGATGAGGGGTGGGTGTAGGGGATGGATGATGGGGTGTGTGGGTGGGGTATACGGGATGGATGAGGGGAGGGGTGTAGGGGATAAGGGGTGGGTATAAGGGATGGGTGAGGGGAGGGGTGTAGGGGATGGATGAGAGGTGGGATTTAGGGGATGAGGGGTGGGTGTAGGGGATAGATGAGGGGTGTATGGGTGGAGTATAGGGTTGGATGAGGGGAGGGGTGTAGGGGATAAGGGGTGGGTATAGGGGATGGATGAGCGGTGGGTATAGGGGATGGATGTGGGGAGGGGTGTAGGGGATGGATGAGGGGAGAGGTGTAGGGGATGGATGAGGGGAGGGGTGTAGGGGATAAGGGGTGAGTGTAGTGGTGCTTTTATTTCCATTCATCATTCAATTCAATGAGATTGTATACAGTTAGAGGTTGTGTACAGTTAGAGGTTGTATACAGTTAGAGGTTGTGTACAGTTAGAGGTTGTGTACAGTTAGAGGTTGTGTACAGTTAGAGGTTGTGTACAGTTAGAGGTTGTGTACAGTTAGAGGTTGTGTACAGTTAAAGGTTGTGTACAGTTAGAGGTTGTGTACAGTTAGAGGTTGTATATAGTTAGAAGTTGTGTACAGTTAGAGGTTGTGTACAGTTAGAGGTTGTGTACAGTTAGAGGTTGTATACAGTTAGAGGTTGTGTACAGTTAGAGGTTGTGTACAGTTAGAGGTTGTATACAGTTAGAGGTTGTGTACAGTTAGAGTTTGTATACAGTTAGAGGTTGTGTACAGTTAGAGGTTGTGTACAGTTAGAGTTTGTATACAGTTAGAGGTTGTATACAGTTAGAGGTTGTGTACAGTTAGAGGTTGTGTACAGTTAGAGGTTGTGTACAGTTAGAGGTTGTGTACAGTTAGAGGTTGTGTACAGTTAGAGGTTGTATACAGTTAGAGGTTGTATAGTTAGTCGCTCAGATCCCTGGGATGTGTAAAACACTCTCCCTAGTGCCTGGCTGTCAAAAGCAGTGAACCCAGAGGACGAGAGAAAACACACACACACACACACACACACACACACACACACACACACACACACACACACACACACACACACACACACACACACACACACACACACACACACACACAAACCATTCCTTCTCAGCAACAGACCAATCAATCCAACATCAGACTTTTCCACTTTATATTCAAGGTTAGGAGAGAATTGCTACAGTAAAACAACAGTCTCATTGGCAAAACAGCAACAGAACACTGACATCATTCATTCAACAGACAAAAGGAATCCCAAACTGCTAAACGAATCCCGAACTGACATTATTTGTGATGACAATGCTTCATTCATGTTATACTATTCATACTGATGGCATCTTATGACTAGTCTGTATTCCTTCCTGTTACTCTCACCTCTCTAAGATGTGTGTAGATGACTCAGCACCTGTCCAGCCTTAACAAGACAGACACCTACAGACTCATTACTAGAGGTGAACAGCATGATCCAGCCGATCTGTCAGCTGGCCTCCTTCTCCTCCTCCTCACACACAACCTGCCTTCCTCCCTGTACGAGAGACACCATCCTCAGGACACACTGCAGGGGGCTAACAGCAGGAACCAGTTTTAACTGGCTCCAACCTGCTTACCTCTAGCCTGCCTCTCCTCTTCTCCTCTCAGACACATGTACTGTACACACCACCAGGACTCCCGTTCCTATCTCCTACCCTGCTAGTGGAGGTATCCCCCCCCCCACCCCCTGCCAGGGGAGCCCTCACCTCCCACTCCAACTCTAATTAGGGGCGAGCTGATTGGTGATGCCCCTTGCTCCAGCAGGAAGTGACTCAACCTTCAGCCGTGCCAACTTCTCAGCCCTCTCTCCAATATGGATCTTCCACCTCCAGGCCTGGCACTCTTTCTGAGCTACACCATGGCAGAGTCAAGGGTAAGGGGTGGGCTGGGGGACATGTGTGTGCGTGATGCACTGTAATAACACACAGCACAAAGCACTTTTCACACACATGCCCTCCCATGATCCTCCTATAGTTAATATGCAGATCAGTGGTAGATCTGCTGGGACAGAGGGAGGAAATGTGTCTGTGGTTTAATTAGTTGCAGCTCTAGGAAATATTCAGTCAGTAATTATGGTCAGGACATTACTGACCTTTCCTGTTTTCTGCATGTTTAGCTTTTATCCAGTCATGTATTATTCAGGGTCTTTGTTGTGTAGGCTACATTGTGCTGTGCTCAGCCACTGTCCCTCTCACCGCTCACCATCGCATATATAACACCTTTATTTTGCAGGATGGCCAAACGCCCTGGTCTATTCTCTATTATTTCCCTTCGATTTTTTCCCCTTCTGAAATTACAAAGTTCGGCTATGAAATGGTGGGGCCAAGCCTCACACAGCCAGGCAGAGCAGCTCGTCCAGAAGGCAGCCATCCATATTTATAAGCATGTCATTCTGTTTGCTCTCATAAGATTCAATTTTGCACAGAGGAAGAAAAAACAAACAATCTAACAATCTATGTGAATAACCTGCCAATGTCTCCCCCCAACCCCCGTCCACCACCAGACTGAATATTGAAGTCAGGAAAAAAACCATGATTAAATTATTATTTCATGGTATGAGGGATATGGGGGGGGGGGGGGGTAATAAAAATAGTAAAATGTACAGGGGTGAGAAGGAGGATGAGGCAAAGCTGTGTGTCTGAATATGACATGCAGAGGGTCTCTCACAGCAGCATACTAACTAGGTTATTAAAGGATTAATTACCGGGTTAACAGTGGGTGTCAAAGCAGGGCCTGGCTGTGTGTTTAAAACCCCACAACCATCGCCTCACACTAACTCTACCTTTCAACACACACACATCTCAAAATTGGCCTGCACACACAGGAGCAGAGACACTCACTGACGGTTGAAATCTGGCTATACAAGAGAAGAGCCAGACTAGTTCTCATTCTCTGTGCATATTAAAGCCGGGCTAAGCTGTGCCATTCTGCAAAAATAGGATCATGGGCCACACAACTAGGCATACACACAAATCACACACGCTACAACTACACACAATGGCAGGAGCATGCTCTGAATGTCTACTACACACACACACACACACACACACACACACACACACATAGTATAAGAGCAGAGGCGGCGCTGAAGGGATTTGAGCTGCCAGGGCCCCTGTGGGGGAAGCTATGGCTTCCTGTTTGCAAGCCTTTCTTTAGTGAAAATGCTTAATACGGGCCAAATGAGAGCAGTGCTTATCCAGCAAAATTGCTGCTGGATGGAGTAGAAAGTGCACAAATTTTCTATGACACCCCAGTAATGAGGTTTTATATTGACCCAGCGACTGTGAGTGGAATGGGCCGCTGCTCCTCTCCTCTGCCCCCTTAGCTGCTCCAGCCGCTCATCCCTCTCTCCTTTCCCTCCATTTATTCTGGGTCCTTTCAGTCAAGCACTATCTGGTGGAGCGTCCTGGCCGGCCGGCCTCAGCCATGCAGGTAGCAGAGCACAACTATTCATAAAGCTCCATTATATTGTTGGTTTGAATAAAGGGCTTAGCGACAGACAGGCTTAGGAGAATAACAACTGTGGTTGCTGCCAATATACTGTGTGTAAAGCAAAGTTATATTTGTAGATATGTGACTTTCTATGAGACGTTTTTAGGTTACTTGAAAGACTGAGTGACATATCGTTAAGATCAGTTATTTACAGTAAAGTATTACAGCTGCAGTTACAAACCAGTCATACGTCTGGCTAGAGAATAGAATGCTAAAATCTAAGCAATAGTTCTGATAAAAGGCTTTAACAGTCATTTCCTATTACGCCAGACATTTATTGCTTTTGTGTAGTATGTACTCACACATTAAAGTGCTTTCAGCTTGATTTAAACAAGGCAATATGAACCCAACAGAGGAGTACTATTATTGTTGGCTTTTATACCCAACTATACAAACACAGGTGGGAACGTGCTGTGCTGTGAATGCTTTGATAACAGTGCATGTTTCCTCTTTGATCAGATTATCACTGAAGAGATCTCTCTCCCAGAATGCTAAGTGCCTGAGGCTGTGGGCCGTGAGGCTCCGTGAGGCTCCGTGAGGCTCCGTGAGGCTCCGTGAGGCTCCGTGAGGCTCCGTGAGGCTCCGTGATGCATAGCTCAATATCCCTGAGCTGCCAGTCTTAAAGGTCAGCCCTCTCTGGCTGGATGTGTGTGTGTGTGTGGGGGGGGGGGGGGGAGCCAGGAGGAGAGGGGGTCGGGGGATAGCTAGGCACTGATCTCACTGTGATCTTTGAACAGTTATTGCATTCATAGGTTTGGTGTTCTGTCAAGCACCTAAGAACCCCAAAGTCCTCCCCTCTCTGAACACTGACATTCAGACCGGAAAAAAACAGGACTCTGACCCATCCATCATGGATTCATGAGATGTGTCCCTTCCTGGATTTCTGGACCCTGACACAGATATATAGTGCTGGACGCTGCCTGCTGGAGCTGGGCCTGTCATGTTAGCCAAGGCTCTCTCTCCTCTCTCTTCTCCTCTGCTCTGCCACCCAGGCTGGGTTGGGTTCTCTCATTAGCAATATTTCTGTATGTCCGTCAGGGTAGCATGCACCAAGCTATTTTAAGTAAATGCATCAACCACCAGTAAGATTTTGCAAAGTCTGCAGTCTTCTGATAAATTAAACATGTATGCTTGGATGGGAATAATTTCTGTACTACACCAATGGTAATTATCTTAAAGGGCTACACATATCATTTCTAGAGAGGGACATTATTTACCGTAATTACCCTTCTGAACATTTTAACAAGTAAAGTGAGGGGTTTGTCATTCTTATTATGCTCTAAAAATACATTTAGCCTTTATCTATCTACACATTTCTCACATTTTATCCAAGATGCCAAGAATCAGTCACTGCTTTCAGGCAAACACAACATAAGCCTCAAAGGTTGCCCACAACACATTAAGGCAGTTTCTTTTTGACAGACATCAGACTTTGACCTTTAAATGATTCTTGTTATCAGATAAACCAAACAGGAAAATCAATGGGATGCAGAGGGAGAGCAGAGATTAACGCGCACCAAATTGATCATCCCGTTTAATTTTCCTATTGATCTGAGATGCTCCCGGCAACACATCTGACCTCATCACCTTCTCCCTGTTTGTTACACAATACCATGTCTTTCTAATGAGGAAATAATAAAGATGAAGATTCTCCCATTCACATGTACAGCATAAGTTGTGGCATTTTGAACAGGTCTCTCTTGTAAAAAAAGATATTTAATCTCAATGAGAATAACATGTATAAATAAATGTTAGACAAAAACAAGTAAGTGACCACTACGACACAGTGGTTCACAGAGCTCGTGATGTCTTACTAGTCACCATCAATGAGAGGAAATTAAAGAAACATTTCCCCTTTCAGACAAGCTTATTGGTCCATCGCACAATAAAAAACAAATGCATTAATCATCTGAACAACATTGATGGATCATTAATGACTTTCCTTACTGTTGTCACACATTGTTGAATCCATTCACGGATAATCAGAGGAAGTTAATAAAGACAAAACTTTATTAGACAGATGTTTCCGTTACGTACACTGCCATATCTGGACGAGCAGGAAGTTGACTTTTGAGTCTCTTCGATAAAATACAATATTTCCGTTAGGAAAATGCAGCAAACATTAAAAGGAATACCTGTCAAGCCATAATTTGACTATCTTCTCCTGTTTCTATGGCCACGGGTTGGGATGGTTCAAGCTGCAAATGCCAAAGCCTCTACAGTGAACCATGCTAACAAAGATAGCAAATGAAAAATGGCACTTCTCTTTTACAAGCAGATACATCAGTGTTTATTAAATCAATGGCAGAGAGAGGAATCTGAAGGTAAAATAATGAACCACTTATAAATGATCTCTGCTTCACTGGGCCTTACCTGATCGGGAGCTGCTAGGGGACCACCAATGCAAGGTGTATTAGGAGAGGTCTATTAATCCTCGCCTCTCATAGCTGACTATAAAACGGGAGAGTCCTCTGTGACTTGCTAGGCACATCCTTTATAATTTTCCTATGAAAAAAAAAGTCAAGCCACACGGCTCTCATTGATTGGGTGTGAATGTTTCTGTTTCCCTTTACTGTATCTCCCAGTGCAGCCTGAGCTTTCCCTGCTGGTGCTGTGGAAGCGCCTCACACACACACACACACACACACACACACACACACATACACACACACACAGCATCCATGGCAACTGGGGAGCTATGGCTAGGCCGCTCTGCTCTGTTCTCTCAACAGCAATGTGCTTTTAATTGAGTGACATCTAATCAGGCAGTGAAATACAGCGGTGGAGTTAACAAAACAGGTCAACGAGGGACAGGCAGCGCCAGCTGCACCAAACGCCATTATAGGACAGCTAGGCAGCGCTTCAGTCAAGATACAGAGGTGGCGAATCAGTCTGGTGGTTTAATGAACCAAAATCACGGGGTCGGGGGGATTTCTCAGTGCGATCCTTGGGTGAATGTGTGATTGGATAGGAGGGGAGCTTCAGAAGAGACTACACAAGCTTTGGGAGGAGGAGCGCCTTTGATGTGTTCAGATTACAGAGGCTGAGGGTCTCACCTGCTCCATCTTAACACATATTAAACAGGCTCTTTGCAAAGGAGGAATTTTTCATCGTCACAGAACATAGTGGGGCCGGGTTTAGGTTTTAAGCTGTGTCTATCTGCTATTTTCTCACTCTGTCAGATCGTGCTTGCGAAAAATGTTTTCTATTTTTTATCAAATGTCAAATCTATGGACTGGGGGAAACCATCAAGTTTCCAAACATAAATCACAGTGTACAGGCAGGACTGTGATTGTAGAGGTAGAGACATACATAGATAAAGAGGTGACGGCAGACGTAACGGCAGACTGTACAATCTTCATCATGTTCTTGCTTGGGATCATTTGAATTCATGGTCTTTCTGGGTATGCTAACCCCAATCCCCTCACTCTCTCTTTGCTCCACCTGATATGGCAAAAACTGTTCACGTCATTCTTCTTCACTCCCGTCATGCCACTCTCTCTCTCTTCACTCACCAAACACATTCAGGGAATGTATGTGTTCCCTCTGCGTGTGAGAAACCACGGGCTCAACCTTTTTGCAGACAGTGTCATTTAGCACAGCTGAAATAAATGAGATTTTAAATGCCGCTCCTCACGCTCGGCAGCTTGACATGCAGATCCAACTGATTGGATCTCATAGAGGACATTGTTTTTTATACACCCCCCCTCAAGTCACACGTAATTGCCAATGAACTTTTGGACCTTCGTCCAGCAGAGCAGGATGAGACTCTCTGACGAGTGTGGTTACTCTTAAGGCCTCAAACCAGAGGGGTGTTGCCCCGGGAACAGTAGCCTACTGTGCTAGCTTCCTGCTTCGGGGGAGAAGAAAAGAAACGGGTTCCTTGATAAGCTCACTGTAGCAAATGTCTCTTTGAAAACTGCTGTATAAAAAAAACTGAAGAGAAGAGAGATTTAGCTGTGTTTGTACTTGTTGTAATGTATGCAAGATGCCGAGTGGGCTGGGCTCTAATCGGAAGCACCTCACAGTATGTGAATGTTACAGTCTGCAGCTCTGTGTACTGTAGGTACCATAGGCTCATACTATAATGGCCTCATTTCCTTATTGGTGGGGGAGACTGTGGTGCTATCTGTTCGTTATTGCTCAAGACAAATTGCATCTCTAGCTGAAGGGTTGGAGGTTGACAGGCAGGGGACGACAGCTAATCACAAAATCTGCCAAACAATCGAGGGTCAGATCCAAAGATGTTCTTCTCTATTTCCCACAATGTTCACTGTTGTTATGCAGCACAGGCACCGATGTGACAGGCTGACTGTCTGTGTGTGTGTGTGTGTGTGTGTGTGTGTGTGTGTGTGTGCACACATGAGGATAAGAGCAGTGGCATCTGAGAGGTCCGACCGTGTCACCCTGAACCAGCCAACAGGAGGAGGAGGGGGCAGACAAGATACTTGTTAACAAATGCAGGGCGATGCCTGTCCTGTCATCACACAAAGTGTAAGGGTGTGTGTGCGTGTGCGTGCGTGCGTGCGTGCGTGTGTGTCTTTGACTATGGTAATGCCTGCGCCCACTGCTTTACACAAGGGTGGAGACTCATTGCTTGTTTTTAGGGGGACTGGGAAGGAGAAGATAAAAAAGGAATGCCTGTGTGCCATGCGGCCTGCTGTGCTAGACAGAGCCAGTAGCCAGTCCCTATCCTCCTCATAGTGTTTCTGTCCACGTCCTTCTCTGTTAGCTATTACTGTGTGCAGACGAGGGGTGATGTTTACTCTGCTGAGACAAGCAAGTCTACTGCTCTGGGTGGCAACCTTGTGACTCCCCTCTCTCTCCTGCTGCCAGCTCGCCTCATGTCTAACCCTGGCCCTCACACAGGCAGCCAGGCAGCCAGACACTCCTTCAGCAGCCTGACACTCACTGGACCAGAGCCTGGGAGTGGAAATGATATTACTTGTCTGTCATCGTATTAACCCGATTGGCGTGTGTCCTTCAAGAATCATTCAGTCAGAATTTGCAGGAGGCGATCCTAAAATATAGTTAGATAACAACAGACCTCTGTTACTTTACAGGAGTATATTTATTTATCTTTCTGTCTCGCTCTCTCTCTCTCTCTCTCTCCCCTTCTCTCTCTTACACAAACACGAAGACACACACACACAGACACACACACATATGGAGGGGGGGCTGGGGAGGGGTGGATCCTTGGTAATAAAAAAAAAACAAAGTCAATGAAAACATGGCTAATTAGATATTCTATCAAATAAACATAAAAATAAACAATAAGAAACAAACACGAGCAAACACACATTCTTATGTTACAGGTCAGGGACAGAGGAGGTAATTGAGCATGCAGAGACAAGGAGGATATAATGAAAAGGACACATAAATAATTGAATAGAAAAAGGCAGTAATTTGTAAATGCCTGAATTGAGAACACATGGTGATAACCAGAAGGGACAAAGGGATGACGGAGAACAAGTAGCAACAAGCATGACAGTCTGGAAACAAGAGGATGATCAACAATGGAGCAAAATTGAGAAATGAATCAAAATGTTTCAAATGAAAAATGAAATGATTACCAAGATTATGCAGGAGGTCAGGGTTCAGAGGTCAAGTTCAATATAAACAGGAAGGAGGAAAACCAATATGGCGGATGGATGTCTGCCTGCATGGAAGGATGTCTCTGGAAGAAATAAAGCAAGGAGGTGAGGTAAGTACACTTCACTGTTAAGTGGTGTTGAAGTCCTACATCTACCTGACAATATGTAGCACTCAATATTAATGGGACATGGTACTGTAGTAAGCACTAGTTCACAGCAGTATAGTACTTCACAATACTGTACTAAAGATAAAGAAATAAAGTTATCTTCCACTAAGTGACAGTGGTGGGCTACTTTGGTGTTTACTGAATCACAGACACTTAGTTCCCCCCCATATAAAAAGTAGACAGCATCTTTTTACCATCCCATAACAGGGACTAGATCATGAATTATTATATGCTTGCTCATCTTCAAAACCTTTCAGGAAATGAGGAAGCCTTAGCATAACAGCATCATTCACTCTCTATCTCCCACTCATACACTGAGACACAGGCATACATTTGGTGTACAGACCTAAACTCAGGGACGTAAGTGTGCCTGGGTTTAAGCATTCATGTAGGCTAGTGTGAGAAACTACAACGTATATATTCAACAAGGGACATAATTGATTAGGCACCGACACACACAAACAAGGCATTTCTACTTCACCGTCTCTGTACAGCTAGGCCTATACCTTTAACGAACACTAAGCCCGATCCCATTGCGGCCATACTTGCAAACTTTAGAAAATGTTTAAGTTCAAGATGTTGTTGGGCCACCAGAAGGATACATGTAGGGTCAGTGCTAACCTTAATCTTAACCCTTACCGTAACCATTTTAAAGTTCATTGGGTTAGGGATGTCTTGGGCTCCCGAGCGGCGCAGCGGTCTAAGGCACTGCATTGCAGTGCTAGAGGCGTCACTAAAGACCCTGGTTCGATTCCAGGCTGTAATCACAACCGGCTGTGATTGGGAGTCCCATTGGGCGGCGCACATTTGGCCCAGCGTCGTCCGGGTTTGGCTGGTGTAGGCCGTTATTGTAAATAAGAATTTGTTCTTAACTGACTTGCCTAGTTAAATAAAGGTTGAATAAAATAAAAGGATCCGGATAGCATGGACCATGCATTCCTCTGGTGGCTGAGTTGACATATTTTAAGAAATTGGTTTGTGGAGAAAAAGTTTAAGATCATTGATAGGCTGATGAGGAATTTGTTATAGGAAATAATCACTGCCACCTGGTGAGGTTAGCATAGGGCTAACTTGTGCCAGGTTATCTGAAGGCACCAGCTACCATGTACTCAACCTTAATGCACACTCTAACTTCACAACAACAATAATGCTGAATGACTTCACAACATCACAACACTAAACAAGCTGTTCACAGCACTAGATAACAACATTGCTGCTCTAATTTCACAACATACAGCATTAAACAACCCTAACACTAACTTCATATTCACAACACCAAACAAACATTAACAACCCTCTCCTCTCGCCTGCCTGCCAGGGCCTCCTGCCTACCTGTGTTCGCCACCCATCATTAATAGTCTGTTCACTGTGGAGCTTGGAAGGAAGCAGCATGAGGTAGAGCAGAGCAGATGGAAAATCTCACAGGTATTAGCAGCTAATTGCCATCAACGAAACAAGCTCCACTTTCTGGAAGGAAAAACTATCTACATTGAACAAAAATATAAACGCAACATGTGAAGTGTTGGTCCCATGTTTCATGAGCTGAAATAAAAGTTCCCAGAAATGTTCATACGCACAAAAAGCTTATTTCTCTCACATGTTGTTCACAAATTTGTTTAATTCCTTGTTAGTGAGCATTTCTCCTTTGCCAAGATAATCCATCCACCTGACAGGTGTGGCATATCAAGAAGCTGATTAAACAGCATGATCATTGCACAGGTGCACCTTGGACTGGGGACAATATAAGGCCACTCTAAAATGTGCAGTTTTGTCACACAACACAATGCCACAGATGTCTCAAGTGTTGAGGGAGCGTGCAATTGGCACACTGACTGCAGGATTGTCCACCAGCGCTGAATGTTAATTTCTATACCATAAGCCGCCTCCAACATCGTTTTAGAGAATTTGGCAGTATGTCCAACCGGCCTCACAACCGCAGACCACTTGTATGGCGTTGTGTGGGGAGCGATTTTTCTGATGTCAATGTTGTGAACAGAGTGCCCTATGGTGGCGATGGGGTTATGGTATGGGCAGGCATAAGCTACAGACAATAAACACAATTGCATTTTATCGATGGCAATTTGAATGACCAGAGATACTGTAATAAGATCCTAAGATCCATTGTCCTGCCATTCATCCGCCACTATCACCTCATGTTTCAGCATGATAATACACAACCCCAATTCCTGGAGGCTGAAAATGTCTCAGTTCTTCCACGGCCTGCATACTCACCAGACATGTCAGCCATTGAACATGTTTGGGATGCTCTGGATCGACGTGTACAACGACATGTTCCAGTTCCCACCAATAACCAGCAACTTCGCACAGCCATTGAAAAGGAGCGGAACAACATTCCACAGGCAACAATCAACAGCCGTATCAACTCTATGCAAAGGAGATGTGTCGCACTGCATGGTGGTCACACCAGAGACTGACTGGTTTTCTGATCTACGCCCCTACCTTGTTTTAAGGTATCTGTCACCAACCAAAGCATATCTGTATTCCCAGTCGTGTGAAATCTAATGAATTTATTTCAACTGACTGATATCCTAATATGAACTGTAACCCAGTAAAACGTTTGACATTTTTCCATGTAGTGTTTATATTTTGGTTTAGTGTATTTTTATTCATCTTATTTTCTCCTATAGAATACACAACACAATTTATTGGGCACACAAGTAATGCTTATAGCGTAATTACAACTAATTGTGAAAATAATACCAAAGTTCTCGTGCCACCTACTCAAACAAAAGCAATCTTTGCTGTGGAACAGAGAGGGCCCTGGCTGGTAGAATATGAAGGATTCTCTTATTTTCTCCTCTCCCCCTCTCTCTCCCTGTCTCTCTCCGTTCTTTACAGGAAATCTGGCTGGGCTGAGAATGAATCTGCTTCATGGTGAAAAATAATAGAATTGACAAAAGGAATGATAGAGGAAGGGATGGAGGAAAGGAGGAGGGAAGGCTGACAAGGATTCATGGATGTTCCCGAAGCAGACATGCTCTTAAAATGGCTCATCTCTACAACCAAACAATGTGAAGGCCCCAGGAGCTTTGCACTCCGTGATGGCATCTTTGAGTTTATATCCTCATGACCCTTTTTAAAGGAGAAAAACACAAACAACAAACAAAACATCACCTGTACATCCAGATAGGCTTCTGCTGTATGTTTGACAGCCTAATCCCCTTAATTTGGGGTCAGGATAATATTAGGGCTTTCTCACCGCTCTGGCGGTCAAAGCAAACTTCAAAGATACTGTGTTATTTTCTCTCAGCCAGAGAGGAGAGGAGAAGAGAGGAGACGAGGGGAGAGGAAGAGAGGGCAGGAGGGAGACCAAGGTAATCACTGTCTATTACAGACGAGCCAATCATCAAAGACATATGCTAATTCCAAATGAGATGCAAGTCATCAAAAGATAAGCACTGAGATATTTTGCATCTACAAATTGAAAACGTCTTGCTTTATAATCTTGTTTTTTAAAATGCCATCTTAGGTAAAATTAGTGGTTGGTTGCATTGGCGTGGGGGCAATTTGTCATTAATTGGCATAAACAGTATGGGAATGTCCCGTTATATTAATGGTAGAGCATCATATTATAGCCTAGACTTACTGATGGTAGACATCAAGTAACAAGACACTATTTTTAAACGCCAATCGGTTTCGCATGAATATCACTTGTCCTTCATCATCACTGGTTTCCGGTGTAGATTATTTTGTGAGGAAGTCTGCCAAAACGCAGTCAGTTTAAACAATAGAAACACACAGATAATGACCCTATCCTCAGTTTAAACAATATAAGCACAGATAATGACACTATCCTCAGTTTAAACAACAGAAACACACAGTGATAATGACCCTATCCTCAGTTTAAACAATATAAACACAGATAATGACACTATCCTCAGTTTAAACAACAGAAACACACAGTGATAATGACCCTATCCTCAGTTTAAACAATATAAACACACAGAGATAATGACTCTATACTCAGTTTAAACAACAGAATCACACATAGATAATTACCCTATCCTCTGGGAGCCCCAGACTAAAGAGATAGTCAATACTTCTCTGCTTCATTTGTACCAAAATGGCTGGGTCAGCCGGTTTGCGCATTCATCTCGCCCTGGTTTCCCTCTGAATCAGTGGTGGGCAACATACAGCCCATTCATCTCGCCCTGGTTTCCCTCTGAATCAGGGGTGGGCAACATACAGCCCATTCATCTCGCCCTGGTTTCCTTCTGAATCAGGGGTGGGCAACATACAGCCCATTCATCTCGCCCTGGTTTCCCTCTGAATCAGGGGTGGGCAACATACAGCCCATTCAATCTGGCCCTGGTTTCTCTCTGAAACAAGGGTGGGCAATCAATCTGGCCCGCGGGAGGTTTGAGAAAAAAGTATATTGAAAAACACTCTAGGCCACTCTTGAATGTCTAAACTAGATAGAAAGTATATATATATATTTTTTAACTATGCAAGTCAGTTAATAACAAATTCTTATTTACAATGACGGCCTTCACCAGCCAAACCCAGGTGATGCCGGGCCAATTGTGCGCCACCCTATGGGACTCCCAATCATGGCCGGATGTGATACAACCTGGATGTGAACCAGGGACTGTAGTGACGCCTTTTGCATTGAGATGCAGTGCCTTAGACCGCTGCGCCACTCAGCAGCCCAAAGTATGGAAACGCTTCTTTCCAATTAGTTTCTAAAGAGGACAGTAACAAGTATCGTCACTACAGCAGTGAGGTGTGAATGTTTGTATACGTTTTGCCATTATGCTTGACAATTGATATAGAAGACTATGGGCTTATGATCCAGTCAAGATGGATGAACAGTGGCGTTGACAATGGCGATATTTTCCCCAGCATGCAGAGTAGGCATACACTAATAACAGAACACGTGTATCAGCAAATGAAAGTAGGGGACCAGGGGGGTTGGAAGGAATGAATAGCTTGCAACAACAAATGACCTGACACCACAAATACAAGACGCACAAACAAGCTGCAAAGATATGCCAAGGGGTTAGGTTTCTTTCGCAAAATAATGGAGATTGAGGTTCGACCATAGACTAAATGTGTAGATGGTTTAGAATAAGAGAATACACAAGGTATCCTTGCATTTGAAAGAAGTTGGTAGGCTAGTGTTCAGAAGCATCTTCCGCGTTGAAGGCTGCAGACAGACCAAACTGTTTTGAGCCTGTCACTCCTCCAGGAATAGTTTTTGTACCAGTACACCCACCATTAGAGGTCAAGTCAGAGGATTCAAGGTTTTCCAGTAGAAAACATTTTACCAACACACAATTTGATGTCTCCCCCCAACCCTTCTCTCACCCCCACGTCTCCTTCCCCTTCCCCTCAGCATATGAAGGGGCTTATCATGAAAGCGCAGCGTGGAGATATTGTCAAGACCGCTTTCAAGTAATCCTGATTAAAGAGCTGGACTTTTATTCTCTCAAGAACACTCTCTCTCTTTTCAATCCACCATGGCTCACAAAGATGCCAATCCAGTGCTGTTGGACTCTATCCATTCACCATCCACCCCATCTGGTTGTCAATCAAAGCACACAAATATCAGGTGCTGGGCTGGCGCCTCAATCATACGTTTTGTTGTTCTGCCTGTATATATAACTGGCTCAGCCAAGGCAGCTGTGTGTGTACACATCAACACCATGGATATTACTAAGGGTTGAAGAAGAAGAATTGGAAAAGAAGGAGGAATAGTGTTTAAGGTCATGATATGACTTTGAAAAAACAGATCCACAATCTAAGAGCACAATTCAGTTTAAAAAGCAGACATGAAAAGCCTAGTATCCATGAGAAATACTAAAATACTTGATGACAAACAGATCCACAGATAATGCAATCTCTATCGCACTCCACGCTGCCCTTTCCCACCTGGACAAAAGGAACACCTATGTGAGAATGCTATTCATTGACGACAGCTCAGTGTTCAACACCATAGTACCCTCAAAACATACCACTAAGCTAAGAATCCTGGGACTAAACTAGAGGTCGACCGATTATGATTTTTCAACGCCGATACCGATATCGGTTATTGGAGGACCAAAAAAACAATACCGATTAATCAGCCAATTATTATTATTTTTTTGTAATAATGACAATTACAACAATACTGAATGAACACTTATTTTAATTTAATATAATACATCAATAAAATCGATTTAGCCTCAAGTAAATAATGAAACATGTTCAATTTGGTTTAAATAATGCAAAAACAAAGTGTTTGAGAAGAAAGAAAAAGTGCAATATGTGTCATGTAAGAAAGCTAATGTTTCAGTTCCTTGCTCAGAACATGAGAACATGTGGTTCCTTTTAACATGAGTCTTCAATATTCCCAGGTAAGAAGTTTTCCCAGGTAAGAAGTCTTGTAGGAATTATAGGACTATTTCCCTCTATACCATTTGTATTTCATTAACCTTTGACTATTGGATGTTCTTATAGGCACTTTAGTATTGCCAGTGTAACAGAATAGCTTCCGTCTCTCTCCTCGCTCCTCCCTGGGCTCGAACCAGCAACATAATGACAACAGCCACCATCGAAGCAGCGTTACCCATGCAGAGCAAGGGGAACAACTACTAGAAGGCTCAGAGCGAGTGACGTTTGAAACGCTATTAGCGCGCGTTAACTAGCTAGCCATTTCACTTCGGCTACACCAGCCTCATCTCGGATGTTGGTAGGCTTGAAGTCATAAACAACTCAATGCTTGACGCACAACGAAGAGCTGCTGGCAAAACGCACGAAAGTGCTGTTTGAATGAATGTTTACGCGCCTGCTTCCGCCTACCACCGCTCAGTCAGATACTTAGATACTTGTATGCTCAGTCAGATTATATGCAAGGCATATGGTACAACGTTCATCTGTACAAACAATAGTACGCAAGTATAAACACCATGGGACCTAGCAGCCGTCATACCGCTCAGGAAGGAGACCGGTTCTGTCTCCTAGAGATGAATGTACTTTGGTGTGAAAAGTGCAAATCAATCCCAGAACAACAGCAATGGGCCTTGTGAAGATTCTGGAGGAAACAGGTACAAAAGTATCTATATCCACAGTAAAACGAGTCCTATATCGACATAACCTGAAAAGTTTCTCAGCAAGGAAGAAGCCACTGCTCCAAAACCGCCATAGAAAAGCTAGACTACAGTTTGCAACTGCACATGGGGACAAAGATTGTACTTTTTGGAGAAATGTCCTCTGGTCTGATGAAACAAAAATAGAACTGTTTGGCCATAATGACAATCGTTATGTTTGGAGGAAAAAGGGGAGGCTTGCAAGCCGAAGAACACCATCCCAACCTTGAAGCACGGTGGTGGCAGCATCATGTTGTGGGGGTGCTTTGCTGCAGGACGGACTGGTGCACTTCACAAAATAGACGGCATCATGTGGAGGAAAATTCTGTTAATATATTGAAGCAACATCTCAAGACATCAGTCAGGAAGTTAAAGCTTGGTCGCAAATGGGTCTTCCAAATGGACAATGACCCCAAGTATACTTTCAAAGTTGTGGGAAATGGCTTAAAGACAACAAAGTTAAGGTATTGGAGCGGCCATCACAAAGCCTAGACCTCATCCTATAGAAAATTTGTGGGCAGAACTGAAAAAGCGTGTGCGAGCAAGGAGGCCTACAAACCTGACTCAAGTTACACCAGCTCTGTCAGGAGGAATGGGCCAAAATTCACCCAACTTATTGTGGGACGCTTGTGGAAGGCTACCCGAAATGTTTGACCCAAGTTAAACAATTTAAAGGCAATGCTATCAAATACTAATTGAGTGTATGTAAACTTCTGATCCACTGGGAATTTGATGAAATAAATAAAAGCTGAAATAAATAATTCTCTATAGTATTATTCTGACATTTCACATTCTTAAAATACAGTGGTGATCCTAACTGACCTAAGACAGGGAATATTTACTAGGATTAAATGTCAGGAATTGTGAAAAACAGTTTCAATGTATTTGGCTAAGGTGTATGTAAACTTTCGACTTCAACTGTAGCCTTTCTACTGCTATTGCCTCACTACTGTATACAGCCTCGCTACTGTTATTTTTCACTGTCTTTTTACTGTTGATTTTATTTCTTTACCTATCTATTGCTCACCTAATACATTTTATTTTATTTTTTTGAAATTGCACTGTTGGTTAGAGCCTAAGTAAGCATTCCACTATCGTATTCGGCGCACATGACAAATAAACTTTGATTTGATTTGACGTATGTACTTATAACACCTAGATAACATTCGTACTTTTAAATTACTTGAGTAAGACCTTAGGCTATGTGCATGTATGTAGGAGAGTTAATTGTCATCTGGGAGGTTCTTTGTCAATTTCTTCATTACACAAACAATTTCTTGCATTATTCATCGTTAAACAGAATATAACATGTTTTAATCACATACAGATTGACAAGGCCATGTCACTGTTTCCAACTGAAAGGTGAGGCAGGCAGAGACTCTCCTCTCCTCTCAGTCCGTCTTTGTTCAGTGTCACCAATGTTAAAACATCAACAGATTAAAAAACTGTCTATGTGCAAATATTGCTCCTCATTTTAATGGAAAAGATGGAAGCTTACATGCTTTGCGTAAATGGATAGAGAAATGTCTCTTTCATAACATAACAGAGCGATGTCAGAGTGGCAGATTGCTGTGCAACTGTGTGTGCTGGATTGACTCTCTATCTCAGCAGGGGAGCTGTGTGTCATCTCTCCTCTCTGTGTACCTCTCTTCTCTATCCTTCTATTCTCTGTGTTCCCTCTATTTTTTAGTGTATTGTAACCCAGAGAGGAAGGGGATGGGGAGAGCAGAGCCAGGTACCCCTATCCCCTCACAGACACTGACACCAGAGCGTGTTGATAGTTTTCCAGCTATCTTCCTGTACTGAAGCTGTCAGCCGTAGCGTTGGGGCTGGGAGGCAGGCAGGCAATTTTAGCGCTGTGCCCGAGGAATCGATACCCCATCACATCACGTTCGCAGGCAGCACACCGCCCTGAAGAGGCCGCAGCGCAATTTACAGCATATTGTTTTTGGCCCCTGACGCAAACAGGCCGAGAAAAATAGAAGGAGCATGTCGGAGCGGGAGTGAGACAAGCCTTTTCCTAACTGCCTTATCGCTGGGCAACATGGAGGGGACAAGGAGGGACATTCATATGAAACACCTCAGACCTCGTCCTCAGACTAGGGTGGCTCTTACAAAGGCTGCATGATGCATCAATTTGTCTGAAGCTAAATCCTCGCAGCTAGCATGTTTTGCTTTCTTAACTACTGGCTATTGTACATGAGCCAATTGAAAGGTAGGAATCAGAGAGAGAAAGGGTAGAGACAAAACACCAGCACAGGCGCTAAAGATGCTAACTACATGAGGTGAACAATGCAACAGATTATTCATCTAGTGGATAAAAAGCTGCAGCAGTATGTGTTTGCTGCTGCGCACTTAGACTAATGTCTTGGTATGCCAACGAGTGCCTTGCATACACCTGCCATCATTACCATCACACAGCGGGACAGACACTGGAACAGACACACAGCAGGCACTATGGATAAGGAATCAGCAGCAGCTCCAATAGGATTCTCACTAAACAAACACCAAGTAGCCTACGCAACAAATAGGCCCAGTACTCATACTTTCAAATAAAGCAGTCATCTCGATGCTGTCCTAATGACTATTCTGATAAACAACATTGATACGAACAGACGTGTGAGATGAAAAAAGCAATCTGGTTTAATCAATAGCAACAGCCTATTATGGTGACACGCTTCAACAACCATTACTGTTATGCACATCTTCTCTTGATGCTTGAGATGCAGGGTATACTTCATATTCCACACATACTGTACAGAACACTCTAGAGATCTCTACTGTAAACACTGCCTCATGTTCATACAGTGAACACTGTGTATGTTACGTGTTCTTCCGTGTTTAACATTGGTCGGAAAGCAAGCCCACGGGGTTTTCAAGTACCTTTTCAATCGAGGTATCCGATGGGGGTTTACATGGTGGAGGTTCAGCTCCAGCCAGTGTGCTTGTTACGTTCAATCACTAATCGTATCCAAGAGGCACGGTGGGTAACAGGGCGATTATAGGTGAAAATGAAAGACAAATCATTGCTGTTTGATTGATGGACCTTTTCCCCTGGGCGATAAGCCACTACTTTATTTTCAACAACTGCAACTGACACAATCCTCTGTAGCTAGGCTGGTTTATTACACAGCAGATACATTCTCTTTAAAATGGCGCTTTTATATACTACAAAGTCAACAGACGTAGCACAGTCGAGGGCACGTATTGTCTGTCTGTCTGTCTGGGTGGGTGGGTGGTTGCAGACAGACTAACTACCTCTAACATCAGTGTTGTGGCTTCTCTTTAATAATGCAGCTGTTGTGACGAGACAAGACGAGCGGAGAATGCCTGTATTGGGATATAGCTGAAGAGCTAGTCTTTAGACTGGATTGATAGTGCTTAGCCAGGGAAGTCAAACAGAGCTGGAAGTGGCCTATTATTTGGTTGTGTTTATAACAGCTGGAGCGGGAACGTCATTAAGAGGAGAGCTATGGTGGTGACAGAGCAGGAGCTACTAGCGTGAGGAGGAAAGCAGACATTAGGGTGTCTGGGACACCCACCACATCACAATCATTAAACTAGAGTTAAGTGTAAACAGAGCTTTCTAAAAACAGAAGAGCATTGTATGATTTTAACTGGTGCAATTAGTTATCGACGCATAATCATATAATGCAGTGAATTTCCCCAGATAAGGTCCAGCATAGAAATTATTACTCACGCAGTTAAAGTGTACAACACAAATAATTGCTTTGCTTCTCAGTTTTGTTTCATACAAGTCTCAAACCATTGAGCATTTAGGGACCAGCACAAAAACACTAATTTGATTTCGATGCATAAGATTTGTATCTACTTTACCACACAGTAGATTCAGTAGGTCAGTGCTACAGTCAGTACATCACTCCTCAACCTCATCCACTTTAGTTGGCACAAGATCCCCATCTCACCCACTAAGCTACGTACGGTATGTATACAGTGTGAGTATGTTCTAGTGGAATGGCATGGAGCTATGGGGCTGCATCCTGACATTTCCATTTGGAGATAAATGGATATCCATCTGTAATGCCTTGACACTAATTAGGACCTGTCAGTCCTGCATTCAAGTGTTTCCCCTGCTAGTTCGTTGCAGCCACTCCAAATGGTATATATATATTTTTTTTTGGGGGGGGGGGGGGGGGGGGGATTGTAAAACATTTCCAGTGTAAATTTAAACAACTAAAACCAGATATAAAGTACACTACATGGCCATGGAAACCCATTTCATGAAGCTCCCGATGAACAGTTATTGTGCTGACATTGCTTCCTGAGGCAGTTTGGAACTCGGTAATGAGTGTTGCAACCGAGGACAGACAATATGTACGTGCTATTCGCTTCAGCACTCGGCGCTCCCGTTCTGTGAGCTTGTGTGGCCTACCATTTTGCGGCTGAGCCGTTGTTGCCCCTAGATGTTTCCACTTCACAATAACAGCACTTACAGTTGACTGGGGCAGCTCTAGCAGTGCAGAAATGTACATATATATATGAATAAAGAAGATCATCTTTGAGAACTAACAATCACGAAAATAAAAACTAGACAGTCAGGGAGAATCTAAAATTCAACTGACTTTGTGTGAGTCATTCAGATAGCATTAGAACACTGCATAAGTGTAACAGTATAACTTTAGTCCGTCCCCTCGCCGGGCTCGAACCAGGGACCCTCTGCACACATCAAGAACTGACACCCACAAAGCATCGTTACCCATCGCTCCACAAAAGCCGCGGCCCTTGCAGAGCAAGGGGAACCACTACTTGAAACGCTATTAGCGCGCACCACTGCTAACTAGCTAGCCATTTCACATCGGTTACATAAGCCATATGGTAACATGTGTAGAATTGCAGGAAATCTGCTTTAAAAAATATATATTATCTCAGTCCCATGGCAAAATGTGTGGAATTGCAGGAAAGGTTTAAAAGAGCAAAATGTTTTAAACCTGTTAAAAACCACAACGCTAACTTTGCTACCGCTGCTGAAAAAAATCCTAGGGGAAACACTGTAATCAATACATAATATACACACTGCTGGTATAGGGGGATGGGGGCAAGGAAGGCCATGCACTCAGCAGCTCCAGGTCTCCACAGACCAGACTCTGTGTACGTCCCAAATGACACTATATTCCCTTTTGGATGCACTACTTTTGACCAGGACCCACAGGCTCTGGTCAAAAGTAATACACTATATAGGGAATAGGGTGCCATTTGGGACGCAGTTCCTATCTCCAACCCCCTCATCACCATTCCGGAGAACATCCCTCATTGCGCAGTACAAACGCTTTCCATACAGAAATCAGTGTGCATATGAGGCACATAAATGTGAATTTTCATCATATTCCACAAGCAGGGAATATTAATCAGAAGCTACATCCCCTGACGATCAAACCTCATCCATATTCCTGCTGGCTTATTGCACGGAGAGCCAGTGGCGATAAAACAGGATCGATATGCAGAGCTGGTGAAAACACAGCCAGTACAACAGCATGACACAAAGGCAAAGAGCAGGAGGAGAGAGGGGAATGAGGAGAGAACAGGTAAGAGAAGGGGAGAGAGGGAAAGATGCCTGGTAAACCAGGGTTAAAAATCATCACTCTTAACATATTGATGAGAGAGAAAGCAAAGGCCTGATCTTCTCTTGTAAATATCACAAATGAAACATGCATGCACATCTGATGTAGTCAGATGAAATAACCAATTATGTTCTGGGAAATTATATAAGCACAAAGTTGTCAGTCAATTTATTGCAAATAATGTGACAATTTAGTCATCTGCAGGTCTACTCTTATCTTTGAAGGTGCAAATTCTCACAGCATGGTGTAAAAAAAAAATACAAATGTGCCTTAGATAAGATAATGATAATACACACAGCTTTCATTACATTCAGTTGAATGAACATAGGCTATGTGCATGAAACACATTGTTAACACCGATTAAACATGGATGGGGAATTTAAGGGAGGTTAAAATATGTTCAATACATGTTTAAAGTGGAAAACTTATAATGCATGTATCAAAACAGGATTGGCGGATTGAGGAGTCTACCTCTATACCAACATTTATTTTGTCAATACATACCGAGGTACAGAGAGGATTTGAGTTTTTACATTCCACACGGGGAAACCTAGGCACAAATCAAACATTTTCCCTCTCTTCAGCACATCTGAAAAACTGCCACAGAAAATGAGTGACAACTTTATTCCTCATGTGTTACGTAAACCAACTGAACCAGACAGAAAAAAATGCAATCTTTAGCTAAGAAAAGTTCTCAGCTTTCAAAGCTCCCAAGCATTTCTTCAACAAAGTTTCACCCAAAAGAGAAAGTCATTTCTTTGACAGGCAGGCTTTAAGTCCTAGAAGGGGACTTTTCCCCACATTAAAGAATGGAGCTCTGAACTACAAAACAGATAGCAGCTGTTTAAAAGGCCAATTTCCCAGTCCACATTGTCATTGTCACACTTTTAACACCAAAGGCAAACACACACTCTGGCATCAAAGGCCATTGATTTCCTAATCAAGAGCAAATGATGATTAAGGCATATCTGCTACCTTATCTTTCCATTTAAAATCCTCCTTTCTGGATTCAATTTGACTTTGGGTGTTTTACTCCCGCTGTTGAAGGGAATCAGGGGAGTCAAAGGCAAAGATACCTTGTAAAAACAACTGAAGGTGTCATAAATGATTAAGTCAAGCAGAAAATAACTGTGCCCCCCAAAAACACTATTTGGATCAGGAGGTGAAGGCCAGTCTTGTTGCTATGTGTAAAGGAAGGTTTTTACCCCAACAGACTTGCGAGAGGCATAGGTCTGCCTTTTCAATAGCTATCCTTCAATATTAAAGGATAATTTGTCCCCTAAAAGTAGATGTTCAAATGAGAGTAGTTTATGGAGGGTGGATGGGAGATACCAACCCCTGCCAGGGGCATCAACAACACCCATTACTCATTCCTGACTGACTGAGGCAGCTCTAAGGTCTAACATAGAGCACTACTAATTCCCCCTCTGGAGCTCTATGGACTCCCCCGCTGCTCCCATACACCCATCCCTAGCTGGGGCTGCCTGGATCTGGGCAGCAATAAACAACATTTAAACCACTGCCTTTGAAGACTCTGAGTCCTTCCTTTAGCTTGATAAAGTTAAGATGCAAAGCAACGTAGCACTGCTGTTGACTACTAGCCCTGAGGATGAGGCTTGTACGTACATTCTATCTTACCAGACTTCAATTATCCCTGCTTTCTCCTATGGCCTGTCTCCCTGACTGTGTATCTGTTTATGCTTTCTTTAATACAACTGCCTGTGGCTCCAGGATTAACCCTCGCCATAGCCTATCTACAACCTATTCTGGTGTACGTAGGCCTGGGCTGAAGTCTGTCTGTCCTTCAGGGGGAGTCTGGAGCTCATCTTAGCTAAACAGCACTCTCTCTCTCTTTCACTCTCTCCTCTCTCCTCCCAGACTAACTTGGATCTAATCACACTCACACACCCTTGGACTTCATCAGTCATTACTAATAGTGTCTGGCGACCAGAAGTGGAGGAAGAGGGAATAAACACACAACCACCATTAAATAGCTACGTTAATGTTAGCTGTGCAGAAGAGCACTAACAAAGGCCCGGTTTTAGTACTCAGCTGGAAAGCTGGTTCTCTGTACAGGATTTGTCTTTTTGGAATAATAATAATTGCACATTTAAAACATGCAAGGCCCAATAGCTTTGATAAATAGGGGTCATTGTGTTACAGCTGCTTGTGTTAATTACCCCAGTTATGTGAGTTATTATGCTGTGTGTAATCCTCTCTCTCACAGACCAGCCAAATAATGGGGAAGAGGAGAGGAGGACGTTTACTTTCAGATTCATCATTGCTACTATCCAATAACTAATATAACTGCCATTACTCAAAACCCTGTGAATGTTATTTTTAAACTTCGCCAGACGTGGCGCACATAGTGGCCCGGGACTTTAATGCAGGAAAACTGAAATCTGTTTTACCTCATTTCTACCAGCATGTGCAACCAGAGGAGAAAAGAAAACCTAGACCACCTTTACTCCACACATCTAGACAGGTACAAAGCTTCAACTCTCCCTCCATTTGGCAAATCTGACCATAATTCTATCCTCCTGATTCCTCCTGATTAAAAGCAAAAACTAAAGCAGGAAGTACCAGTGACTCACTCAACATGTAAGTGGTCAGATGATGCAGATGCTAAGGTACAGGACAGTTTTTCTAGCACAGACTGGAATATGTGGCATTGAGGAGTATACCACATCAGTCACCGGCTTAATCAATAAGTGTATCGATGGCGTCGTCCCCACAGTGACCATACACCATCCAGAAGCCATGGATTACAGACAACATCCGCAATGAGCTAAAGGGCAGAGCTGCCGCTTTCAAGGAGCGGGGCTCTAACCCGGGTGCTTATAAGAAATCCTGCTATTCCCTCCGACGAACCATCAAACAGGCGAAGCGTCAACACAGGACTATGACTGAATCCTCCTACAGCGGCTTTGACGCTTGTTAGGTGTGGCAGGGCTTGCAAACTATTACGGACTACAAAGGGAAGCCCAGTCACGAGCTGCCCAGTGACACAAGCTTACCCGATGAGCTAAATGACATCTATGCGCGCTTTGAGGCAAGCAACACTGAAGCATACATGAGAGCACCAGCTGTTCCCGGACGACTGCGTGATCATGCTCTCAGTAGCCGATGTGAGTATGACCTTCAAACAGGTCAACATTCACATGGCCGCAGGGGCATACAAATTAGCAGGACATGTACTCACAGCATGCGCTAACTAACTAGTAAGTGTCTTCACTGACATTTTCAACCTGTCCCTGAACAAGTCTGTAATACCTACATGTTTCAAGCAGACCACCATAGTCAATATGCCGAAGAACACCAAGGTAACCTGCTTAAATGACTACCAACCCGTAGCACTCACGTCTGTGGCCATGAAGTGCTTTGAAAGGCTGGTCATGGCTCACATCAACACCATCATCCCAGAAACCCTAGACCCACTCCAATTCGCATACCGTCCCAACAGATGCACAGATGACACAATCTATATTGCACTCCACACTGCTCTCTCCCACCTGGAAAAAAGGAACACCTATGTGAGAATGCTCAGCGTTCAACACCAAAGTGTGCTCAAAGCTCATCACTAAGCTAAGGACCCTGGGACTAAACACCTCACTCTGCAACTGCATCCTGGACTTCCTGACGGGCCGCCCCCAGGTGGTAAGGGTAGGCAGCAACACATCTGCCTCGCTGATCCTCAACATGGGGGCCCCTCAGGAGTGCGTGCTTAGGTCCCTCCTGTACTCCCTGTTCACCCATGACTGTGTGGCCAAGCATAACTCTAACACCATCATTACGTTTGCTGACGACACAACGGTGGTAGGCCTGATCACCGACAACGATGAGACAGCTTAGAGGGAGAAGGTCAGAGACCTGGCAGTGTGGTACCAGGACAGCAACCTCTCTCTCAACGTGATCAAGACAAAGGAGCTGATCGTGGACTACAGGAAAAGGAGGGCCGAGCACACCCTCATTCACATTGACGGGGCTGTAGTGGAGCAGGTTGAGAGCTGTCCACATCACCAACAAACTATCATGGTCCAAACATACCAAGAGAGTTGTGAACCGGGCACGACAATGCCTATTCCCCCTCAGGAGACTGAGAAGATTTGTCACGGGTCCTCAGATCCTCAAAAAGTTATACAGCTGCACCATTGAGAGCATCACCGCCTGGTATGGCAACTGCTCGGCATCCGACCGTAAGGCGTTAGAGAGGTTAGTGCGTGCGTCCCAGTACATCCTTGGGGCCAAGCTTCCTGCCATCCAGGACCTATATACCAGGCGGTGTCAGAGGAAGGCCCTAAACATTTTCAAAGACTCCAGCCACCCTAGTGATAGACTGTTCTCTCTGCTTCCGCACCGGAGTGCCAAGTCTAGATCCAAAAGGCTCCTTGACAGCTTCTAACCACAAGCCATATGACTGCTGAAAAGTTCATCAGATGGCTACCCGGACTATTGCATTGACCTCCCCCCTTTTTTTATGCTGCTGCTACTCACTGTTTATTATCTATGTATAGTCACTTTACTCCTACCTACATGTACATATGACCTCAATTACCTTGACTGACATGAACCCCTGCACATTGTCTCGGTACCGGTACCCCCTGTATATAGCCTTGTTATTGTTATTTTATTGTGTTACTTTACTTTTTTACTTTAGTTTATTTAGTAAATATTTTCTTAATTCTTATTTTTCTTAAAACTGCATTGTTGGTTAAGGGTTAAGGGCTTGTAAGTAAGCATTTCACGGTAAGGTGAATTCGGCGCATGTGACAAATAAAATTTGATTTGGTAATTGGGTGGGGGGCGTTCCTAGTTCCTAGTCTCTTCCCTCGAATGTCTCTTCTTGAGTTCACTTGATGTTTTAGTTCTATACTGTATCAGTGGTGTTTCCTCAACACAAAGGGCTGTGATGTGACACAGTGTGAAGAGCTGAAGTGAAGTGGAGGAGAAGAGAGGAGGGCAGTGGATGCATCCAGCATGGTGGAGCAGAGAGAATGAAGCCCTGATACAGTTCTGTGGCACAGCAAGAGCCCTGCCTTCTGAAAAGATGGTAAGCAAAGCAGGCGGACGCTCTTTGGTTGCACAGTTCTATTAGGACAGATGGGGACTATAGCAGTTTTGTTCTCTGTGTTTCTTCTTCTCTGGTGGATGCCAGCATATGGTTTAGTGCTCATTGTTGAATGCATCTCATCTCTCCATGTAGCAGCTCAAAGACAGGGAGATCAAGTTGCACCATGTTTTATCTGTTTGGCTGCGTGTAGTGGAGTCAGACAGTTTCACAGAAACATCACACGGTCTTTAGAAGCAGATGCCTTGCTGCAGTCTAGTGGTCATATGAACACATCAGCTTACTTACCTTCCTGAGTAATGCATCTTTACAATGACTCTGTGCGTCATCCACACGCCCAGCTCATGACCTTAACATAAGATGTATATTCAATCAAGCATAAAACTAATTCAATAAAAAACATTGTTATAAGGAAAAGAATGACACAGAGAATTTCTACAAGGTTTCTGGTTGGTTGGAGGTTGGTGATACAGTATCAGCTAGGAGCTAGTTAGGTCATGTGATCTCCATCACCAGATTGGCGGAGCAGAACCTGTCTGATTACCTCCTACCTCTTCTTCTTATCTGCTGTACCACCAAGCATACATATAACACCTAGTATCTGTATTTAGGATTGTGTTTTTTATCAAGAGGTTTCCTGTAGATTTTTACCTTAATCCTTTGAGATAATATAAAGGCACTGATCCGCGCCTGTCTTGAAGGTTATCTGTGTATATGTTTCACACCCCAAAGCATTCATTATTTACATAGCTGCTCTCCCTTGGCACCGCCAAGTCTCTCTCCACAGGAGGTGTGGATGGAAAAATCTCCCTCCCCAATCTAGCCGGGGACACATCCATATCTCGGCTGCAGCGCTCTGCTCTAACGCCACGCCTGATTGACTCTGAGAGGATGCCGTGTCAGGATTACCATCGTCTCCCAAGAAACGGCATCATCATCGGCTTGGTAGCTGTAAAGAACCCGGCAGTAGGCAAACAGCAGCAGCATTAGCATCAGGAAGGGAATGAGGGATGTTTACCTTTGAAATTAGGGGTTCCCCAACTCAGTAGCCCCCAGGGGACCTATCTTAAAGAAGAACGCTGTTTCTTAAACTGACAAGGAAACAAATCAGAATGTAACAAGGCTGCAACGCTACGCTAGCTAACAAACCAACGGCGCGTCTCGTTATGAAGAGCCCCCAGGACATTTTATCTCCCTGAGAAGGAGAAGTGGAGTGCACCAACTTAAACTTTCATTCAAGAGGAGAGGAGAGAGAATGTTTTCTAATATCATATATAAATTCAGCTCTCGTCTTTGGATGTGATAAATCCGTTAAGCCAGCCTGGTGTTTCTACCCAGCTATTTTCCCTAAGGAAGAGGAGGGAGAGAAACAGACTGAAAAGGTTTTTGTGACAACACCAGCTCATGCAAAGGTGCTAATAATTCATGGTTTGTAAACATCTATCAACACATTCATTCATTCATTCTACATCCACACAGACATGTGAAGTAGAAAACCACAATAGCAGTTGTTGAATTTCATTTCACAAGAAACTCATCTCTCTTACCTCCTGGATAATTAATTCTAATGATACTGGTTTATCTGTGACAGACATTCTAATAAACATTAATACACCAGCTCACTCATCTCAATGTGTTATTGAGCAGAACGTTGACCTTTGCCAAGCCCCCTGGACCTTCTCGGATATGTGTGAAAAACATCCACGCCAGCCCTTTCAGAGCACAGGGCTCATTTGATAGAAACGTGACAGGCGTATTTATAGAGAGGCAAGCTAGGGCAGAGATTGGAATCCTCCACCTCCTCGTTCTCTTTCTATTCCATGGGCCTGAGCCTGCTCCAGTCCAGTGCAAACACTATAATAATCAGTACTAAATTCGCTACGGCCTACCCTAGAATTAGAATAGGTATTGCATTCTCAATGGTCAACCCTAGAATTAGAATCAGTACAACATTCGCTAAGGCCTACCCTTGAATTAGCATCAGTACTGCATTCGCTAAGGCCTACCCTAGAATTAGAATCAGTACTGCATTTTCTATGGTCAACCCTAGAATTAGAATCAGTACAACATTCGCTAAGGCCTACCCTAGAATTAGCATAAGTAAAACATTCGCTAAGGCCTACCCTAGAATTAGAATCAGTACAGCATTCTCTAAGGCCTACCATATAAATAAAATTAGCCTTAGCCACATTTTCTTACATTACAGCTTTATTCTAAAATTGATTAAATTGTTTTTTCCCCTCATCAATCTACACACAATACCCCATAACTACAATGCAAAAAGAGTTTGGCAAAAACAATATCACATTATGTAAGTATTCAGACCCTTTACTCAGTACTTTGTTGAAGCACCTTTGGCAGCAATTACAGCCTCAAGTCTTCTTGGGTATGACGCTACAAGCTTGGCACACCTGTATTCAGGGGGTTTCTCCCATTCTTCTCTGCAGATCCTCTCAAGCTCTGTCATGTTGGATGGGGAGCGTCGCTGCACAGCTATTTTCAGGTCTCTCCAGAGATGTTTGATCAGGTTCAAGTCCGGGCTCTGGCTGGGCCACTCAAGGACATTCAGAGACTTGTCCCGAAGCCACTCCTGTGTTGTCTTAGCTGTGTGCTTAGGGTCGTTGTCCTTTTGAAAGGGGAAACTTCGCCCCAGTCTGAGGTCCTGAGCCCTCTGGAGTAGGTTTTCCTCAAGGATCTCTCTGTACTTTGCTCCGTTCATCTTTCCCTCGATCCTGACTAGTCTCCCTGTCCATGCCGCTGAAAAACATACCCACAGCATGATGCTGCCACCACCATGCTTCACCCTATGGATGTTGCCAGGTTTCCTTCAGACGTGACGCTTGGAGTTCTATCTTGGTTTCAACAGAGCAGAGAATCTTGTTTCTCATGGTCTGAGAGTCCTTTAGGTGCCTTTTGACAAACTCCAAGTGGGCTGTCATGTGCCTGTTAGTGAGGAGTGGCTTCCGTCTGGCCATTCTACCATAAAGGCCTGATTGGTGGAGTGCTGCAGAGATGGTTGTCTTTGTGAACGTTTCTCCCATCTCCACAGAGGAACTCTGGAGTTCTGTCAGAGTGACCATCAGGTTCTTGGTCACCTCCCTGACCAAGGCCTTTCTCCCCCGATACCTCAGTTTGGCCGGGAGGCCAGCTCTAGGAAGAGTCTTGGTGGTTCTTGGTGGTTCTTCCATTTAAAAATGATGGAGGTTACTGTGTTCTTGGGGACCTTCAATGCTGCAGAAATGTTTTGGTACCCTTCCCCAGATCTGTGCCTCGGCACAATCCTGTCTCAGAGCTCTACGGGCAATTCCTTAGACCTCATGGCTTGGTTTTTGCTCTGGAATGCACTGCCAACTGTGGGACCTTATATAGACAGGTATGTGCTTTTCCAAATCATGTCCAATCAATTGAAATGACCACAAGTGGACCCCAATCAAGTTGTAGAAACATCTCAAGAATGATCAATGGAAACAGGATGCACCTGAGCTCAATTTCAAGTATCATAGCAAAGGGTCTGAATACTTTTGTAAATACATTTTATCATTTTTGCATTTTTTAAATGTTTTTAAATATTAGCAAAAATGTCTAAAAACTTGTTTTGTTTTTTTCATTGTGTATTTAATCAATTTTAGAATAAGGCTGTAATGTAAAAAAAATAATTTAAAAAAAGTCAAGGGGTTTGAATACTTTCCAAAGGCACTGTATACTACATCTCTATGGGCCTGCCATCCGATGTCACATTAACCTACACCAGCAAGGCACACTAACAGAGGTGACATGTTTTGCATTAAGGCACCATTAACTCCACATAGTGCCATCCTTAACATGGTATGTTTAGCCTACATCAATATGCATGTAATAATACCAACCATGTGACGTGTTGGTTAACGATAAACAAATTAACATATTAAGACAAAAACAAACCAGATCTGTAACCCTGCCTGATCTACACTGCCACGTTTGATTCCTGTTTATCTCCAAAGTATAGGTCGCCTACTAGCAGGGTTGAAACTAGCAGGAGATATTTTCTCAAAAAACAAGCAAAAAACTACAAAATGATTAAGAATTTAGCAAGACATTTGTTTAAAATGTGTCCTAATTTAAACTAATTTATTGCTAAATTCCTGGTGATTTTGTAGTCTTTTTTAACTTTAGAAAAAATGTTGCGGTGCAACAGAAAACAAATCTCCTGCAAGCCACCTGCTAGTTTTAACCCCCGACCATCCTCTCGGACAGAAATCATCCCGCAGCTGAATCTAGTTGCCTACCCCTGGTTTACAGTATGTCCCTCCCTAAGTCAGACCATTACAATCAACAAATCAGCCACACCAGCCAGCAGGGGGAGATAAATAAATCAAATTAATAAATGGGAATAACGCCCCGAGCAGATGTTTACATAAACATTATTTACAAATGCATTATGCATCACAATGCCCTTTTTGCTCCTACAGAATTCTTCATTATTATTCCAGGTGTTCCTTTAGAGTGTTGAGATACGGAGGCACAGCTTTGATCACCATATCAGAACAATCCCCTCTTTCATCCCCTGGATGGAAGGGAGGGAACATGGTTTGGTTAAGGGGAGATTTTGGATCAAGGTTGGTTCAGCCGAGCTGAGACTTGGCACACCCTCCCTCCCCTCTTGTTTTGTATGCAAGCGCGTTGCTGTTCTACTGAAGTCATCGGCAACATCAATCTCCCATTAATACACAGCGCAAATATTCCAAGAAGCAGAAGAACTGATGCTGAGCGAAAACAAGTCTGGAGAAAAGACCCCAAAACCAACAATAACACAAATACAAAAAGAGAGAAAGAAAAAACAAAACAAACACTTGAAAATGCATGAAAATAAGAGGAGAACCTTTCAACATGCAAAGCCTGTATCGATTTAGTTTTAGTTATTTTCTTACTCTAAAATTGGAATTTCAAACTTTGATGTATCACTCTGGAAAAGATTGGTTATTATCTTTTCCATTGTTCAACCCACAGCATGATGTCTAATCATCTTTCCTGAATTAATCTGGCGCAGACTTGTTGTAATAACACCTGCAGGACTAATTATTACGTATTACTTACTTATGTCCTCAAAATAAATCTAATATTTCTTAGCCCACTCAAAAAGAAGGAATCGTTTAAAAACAATACATCGGTTTTTTTAAATAAAAATTCAATTACTCTGATTTTCAAAGCAAAAAAAGAGCCTTTAGGTGCAACGCTTGCCATTGAGAGTCTAAGCAAAAATCCATAGTTTGTTCTTGTAAGTGAAAGCAATTTTCTTCTGCCTGCCGACACCACCGCTTTGAGCTCCAATGTGGATTTAAGAGGTTATGACTGGAGGCGCACCATGGCCATAGGAGACTACAGAACAAGCGAGAGATGAATAAAATACATAAATATAAGATTAAACAGGCAAGTAAAAATCAGGCTCCTCTGTGGCCCATCTGCCATTAGTGTAGAGGAGGCATCCTGTTATTTTTGCTAGCAGTAGGCCTGGGTCTAGGCTACAGTAGCTAGTTACACATACATTTAAGTTTAGCAGACGCACTTAACCAGAGCGACTTACAGTAAGTAGTGAGTGCATACATTTTCATCCTTTTTCATACTGGTCCCTCATGGGAGTTGAACCCACAACCCTGGCAAGGCAAGTTCAATGCTCTACCAATTGAGCCACACGGGACCACATCTCACATCTGCATCTAGCTCGAGGTCACTGAAGCAAACTTGGACTGGGATAAGTCACTGACTATTGGGCTAAAACAAGCCAGAGACTGAGTAAGTATGGCCTGGGCAAAAAAACAACTAAATAATTTAGCTGGGGAGACAAACTGATAAATGGTGGTGTTGCAGGTCTATACATTACAGGGACCTGTGGACCAAGCCCTTTGTGGGATTTATTAAGCATTGGGGGAGAGGCCATTGATTGTGTCCCACAAGGTCACCATGAAAGGTAGTGCTCATCTAAGGCCTCTGTTCCTCGTGGTAACAACTCTCTATGACCAGTCGAGAGATGCAATAAGGTTAATGAAATTCGCAAAAAAACTGCATACTAAGGTTGGGACTGGGGCTGGCCTCTTACCATGAAAACAGATATTGAATAATAGCCTGTATTTATTCAAGGAAAACTTGTCTGACTTGTACATTATTCATTGGGACTAAAGAAAATGCAATAGCAGTGCTAATATGATATTGACCAGACCCAGACACTGCAAGAATGGCAATAGAGACATAGCTAAACACACAAAGACATACTGGGTTACTCTCATTGAAAGATATCACTATTTGCACCACAATCAATTCACATGTACCTACAGTACATACTTTGGAACTTGTTTTTAAAGGTCATGACGATTGGGAGTGAATGGACAGAGGGCAGGAAAGATCATTGAGGTTTATAAAGAACACTCAATCAGAGCAGAACAGCATTGGATTGAGCTTGTTTTCAGTCCACAGTCGGCTCAATTATTTTTTTATTTTTTTTATTTAACCTTTATTTAACTAGGCATGTCAGTTAAGAACAAATTCGTATTCAAGAGGGAGGTTTCTCTCTTTATTTGGCATACTGTGTAGGTGGACAAATATACATGGAAATATAACAGTGCAAGAATGGATTAATGGTTTATCCCACATCTAATGAAGATTTTGAGTCTGGCTGCCTTTGTAGTGAGGCACAAACATCTCTCCAGCTAGCACCAAGGAGGGACTTATCCGATTTCCAATTAAAGAGAAAACATTTTCACTCTCAGAGATGGGATGCTTATCAAGAGTACAAATCTTGACAATGAAACAAAAGCATGTACATTCATCATTACACAGTAAAAAAAAAAGGCTAATATAACTGTCTTCCGATACGAAAGTGTGCGATTCTTGTCTGTCATGGTAAAATGTGCTGAAATATTGGAGTATGAGAAGGGTTTTTACTCATCTTAGTTAACTCCATCCCTCCCTCCTTGAGTCCTCAAAACAAATTATTTCTGTCCTCTTGTGTCTTTAAGAGAATCGACAGCAAACACTCTCACATAAACACTTCTGGGTTCCAGCTAGTTCATGATTGGGATTTATTCAAACTGTGTACCAGGTTGTCACAGATCATTAGTTCGTTGGAAAAGCTACCCATGTAACCCAACCCTGTACTATGTTGGTTGCCAGCTTGCCACAACTAAGAAGCTTGACATCCTCGGAGTCACAATAGACAGCAAACTGTCATGGTCCAAACACCTCCCCAACATCTCCATCAGAGCAGGTCAGAAACTGGGAGCACTGAGGAGAGTGGCCAGCAAACTTAACACAGAAAGCAGAGCCACCATCTACAAGGCACATGTTCGCAGTGTCATGGAGTACGCTTCACTGAGCTGGATGAGTGCCCCACCTACTCATCTCTGCCTGCTTGACAACATCCAGAAGAAGGCTCTGAAAATAATTGGTGTGGACCAGGACACCGCCCTTTCACAACTCACCATCCCCAGCCTTCACCACAGACGACAGGTTGCTGCTACAGACCTGTAGAAAATGCACACCCACCACTGCCCCATGGACCTCCAAGCTCCCCCCATCATATACTAGACACCGCCTATGCACAGCCATGCCAGACCATGCTCTCACCCTCCCAGTCACCAGAACATGCTCCCTGGACAGAAGCTTCATACACACTCCTGTCCATATATGAAATAGGCTTCCACGGCATATTATCAGTGACATCACAAACAAGACATTGATCTTCAGGCCTTCAAATGCTGAGTGCATGGACACCTCCTGACTACAGCAACCCACCCACCACCACCCACTGACCGCTAAACTGCAGTGAGCCATATGATTGGCCGACTGGATGTTACTTTATGTCTGATTGGGCTATTGTTCACAATTGCAACCCCCCAAAAATGAGAAAAAATGTAATATAGAAACTGGAGAATACACTACCAACATTTCCTAATGAGCGAGAGAGTGAGCGAGTGTGTGTCCCTCCCTGAGCTGAGACTGAGAACAGGTCTCAGTGAAGCAGTCAAGCCTCCCGTTCAGTCCAGATGAGACTGCTAAGCATTTCCATTGTTAGGAAATCGTCAAACACTTTGACTCCTTGCTAATTATATAAACATGACTTTGAAAAATGTCCAGCGCTGGGAGAACAGAACAGCAGACTAGCAGAGCTACATACGGTCGCTGAGCAGCTCTGCTGCGTTGCCTCATCAACAGATTTCAAAAGAGGACGCAGCCCGGAATTTCAATGGCTCCTCAAGGTTCTGTTAAAGGACAGGCCATGGGAGAGGATATGAGGAACGAGGGAGGGAAGAGGAGGGCACGTTATAATGAACTGTCGAAGCGCACTGTGTCGACACCTCAACCTTTTGGGCTCTAGCTAGAGAACATGTGCTGGAGGATCTCACTGGCAATTAACACTGAGAGGTACAGCGCTCCAGACAAACCTCCAACCCTCGGAATACCAAACCTATTCAACTTTACTGCTTGGGTGCTACTTCTTTGTCTCCAAAATGAGAGTCCACATTTTGAGAGACTTGATAATTTATTGAGGAGCCCAATTATGTAAAAAAAATCTCTGTGTTTGCAAGTGGAGATAAAGTAGGCCTAGATGTTCAATAGCACAAACAAATGTAACTGGTCTGGCTAAGCTCTCAAAGTCACAACTCAGCAGTTACTAATCAGTACCAGGCTATTTGTCAGACACATTGGTTATCTATACATTCATTTGAATAAGTTTGAGGCCCAAGGCTTTGTAAACACTGGAATAGAAGGGATTGAATAAGCCTATATCATTCAAGGGAGTGGCTGAACTAGGATCAGCTGCAGGAAATGTTCAATAAATTGAAACCCATCCAGGTAATAAAGCCTGCCTGGTAAACATTATCATCATACCATCTCCACAGCCCCAGAAGACACAAGGTGTTTAGATAGTAAGAGCTAAATCACTGTGTGAAGTAATTAAGAGGCAGAGACAGATTCCCTCTGGCATTCATCTCAGTAAAGAACAGTCTCTTTCCTACAACCAAGCCAGTGATTTTTTCTCTCTCAATTTCCTAATAGAACAAACCATTGTTGATCACATAAATAAAGAGCAAATCAACGGTTCAAGAGAAACCATATTATACCATTCAATCTTTATAATGGAGAATGAAGTCTTCTGCCTTGTCAACGAATCTCAACAATTTATTGAGACAGCCTCCTGACAAAGTGTATCACTTGTGAAATGTACAAACTGTTTAGAGGAGAAATGCAAAATGTAGACTGGATTAATCTCACATCGATATAATCATGAACCATATGATTGTTTGAACAGTTGCCTTACAGAGAGAGCAGAGAGAGCGCTCTATAACTACACTGTTCTATTCTGGTGCTTAAACGGCTTTCAGAACCTGTCCAGTCTGTGATGTGGGACCTGCAGGATGGATCATTATGCCCTCGCCAGCACATTTTCTAAATCCCGGCGGTTGCATTGATGTGTAAACATCTCTGGGAGAAAGGGCTTCACATGTGGCCCAGATTAACAAAGAAGGCTGAAGGACGTCCCTCCAAGAGGATGTCTGAACTATGCTAGTCTTGGATCTGGTGAGCTGAGGGACACAGCCGAGAACGACGCAGAATGAGAAGCTCTGACAGGATAAAAACAATGAACAACTAAAGGGGGATAACCTTTGATATTTTGAAATGCAGAAATACCTCAAAGGTTAGGCAGTGTGCTTGATTGACAGCACTGTACAGAACATGTAGCCATGCCTACTTTAATGACCTGTTCACATACTCTAGGTCAAAGGAAGACTCTTCTCTGCCGTGTAAAAGGCCTTCTGAGGTTCCAGCAAGGTTGAAGTGTCATGTTTTTCCCAGTTGTGTCAATAACGATGAAGTAAAATTTTATGAAAATACTCCCATCGGTTGTAGGCCTAAAGTATATAGCCTAGTACTTTAAACACCATGTTATCAGTACCAGTACTAGTCTGCTAAAAGCTGAGAAAGTAGCCTAAGCTCCCAACAAAAATACCATAAAAATGCATCAATTCAGAAGAAGATGTTGAGGCAAACACCTTGTTAGCTCAATGCAAGTGGGCCTTGGTGTTTGACAGAGTACCCGGGTTTAACTCAGGGAGAGATGACAGTCCAGTCAGCTGGGCGTCTAGAGAGTCTTGTCAACCTGCCAAATGCTCAGGTTCCTGCTCTGCAAATCTCATAAATGCTTAACACTTACAGTGTGAGGGCTAACATCGGACAGGCCAGGCAGAGCTCCGTTAGAAAAGGGAGAGAGGTCTCACCAAAGAGGAAGGACATTCCCCTGTCAGCTTAACTGCCTCTGAGTTTCTGAATAATTACTTGAAGACATGAAATTATCAGATAAATGCATGAAAATAACAATATTGTAACACTGTATCAATGTAACAAACAAGGTCAATGAGAGCTCCATTTCTAGTTTCCTTTCTCTTTGAAAATGAAAGAGGGGGTTATCAGGCAGGCGGGCAAAGCCCCCAATACATCTGGGCTGTAGTGGGGAGAGGAGAGGTATGAGAGGCACTGCCTGAGCCTGCCATAACTGGAGCTGTCCATCAGATGGAGAGAGGATGATGGGAAGGGATCCAAGCAGTCCCAGAGAGAATCCCGGCCTGCTGCTGTTGCTGCCTGGCTGCTGCTGGCTCCTCATTCTCAAGGACCTTTAAAGATCAAAGCCCCACACACAACAAGAAAGGGAAGAAAGGGAGGGAAAGGCATAGAGAGAGATCAAGATTAAGAGAAAGGAGAGAGAGAGATAGATAGAGAGAGAGAGATAGATAGATAGACAGACAGACAGACAGACAGACAGACAGACAGACAGACAGACAGACAGACAGACAGACAGACAGACAGACAGACAGACAGACAGACAGACAGACAGACAGACAGACAGACAGACAGACAGACAGACAGACAGACAGATAGATAGATAGATAGATAGATAGATAGATAGATAGATAGATAGATAGATAGAGAGATAGAGAGATAGATAGATAGATAGATAGATAGATAGATAGATAGATAGATAGATAGAGAGAGAGAGAGAGAGAGAGAGAGAGAGAAACAGGAAAGGTGCCATGAAGCAGAAGTAGTAGAACCCATGCAGCCTTCCACTGATTACCCAACGACATCCCTCCTACTGAAGTATGGAAGTGATGGGATCGTTTGATGCCCCTTGTGGAATAGAAGATTGTGTCTCGCTCGGCTCCAAAACAAAAATACAAAGAGACAAAGAGTGTTCTCCGCTGACCAGCTGTGACTGAAATGTTTGACCTTGATAAAAGACTGAATAGGACAATTCCATGAATTTCATGGCTCTCTCTTGTCCCACTGCAGCAGACATATGGTAAGAAATATGTTTGAAACGTCGAATTGCAATAAAATCACAGTATTGAATCGCAATACAGAATCGTGAGAATCGCAATACATACCGTATCGGCACCTACATATCGTGATAATATCACATTGTGACGTCCCTGGCCCCAATTCCCAGCGCCCTAATTGTAACTAAAGCGTTATTGATAGCATTAGCTGAGAGAGATGTATGGTGTACACACTATCAGAACTATCTAGAATCCAAAGCAGAAAAATCTCTAAGCAGAGGAACAAACTGGATTAGTATTCAAATAATAATCCCTCCCAAACACTAGTCACATGATCTCATGGTCTCATCCATCAGCCTGTGTGGAAAGAGGTGTCACCTATCACATTCCCTTACAGTGCACAGTATGCTGTGGGTATGCCACTCGGCCATCTCTCATCCATTATATGTACATATTCTCATTCACCCCTTTAGATTAGTGTGTATTAGGTAGTTGTTGGGAATTGTTAGATTACTTGTTAGATTAGTGTGTATAAAGTCGTTTTGGGAATTGTGAGATTACCTGTTAGATTAGTGTGTATAAGGTAGTTTTTGGAAATTGTTAGATTACTTGTTAGATTAGTGTGTATTAGGTATTTGTTGGGGAATTGTTAGATTACCTGTTAGATATCACTGCACTGTTGGAACTAGAAGCACTAGCATTTCACTAAACTCACATTAACATCTGCTAACCATGTGCATGTGACCAATAACATTTGATTTGATTTGGGTAGTAGGAAGTGAGAGTAGCCTATAGATTACATGCACTGACTCCGCAGGTCGGTCTGATGCACTCAGCGTAATGGAATAACAAACCTGTCATCAGTAGAACTGATGGCTCTCCTGCCATTTGATCCTTTCCACCCAGAGCTGAGAGAGAGCACAATGGCAGTTACTCTCTCTAACACAGACATGTAAATATTAGAGACCTACTACAACTCACTGAAACACGCAGCAGACAGACAAGGTGAAAGAACTCTGGAGAAGAAATCAGGATTGGAACTTTTTTCGGGTAAATAAACGTCCAATTCCATTACAAAACGGTTCCGCCCAAAAAACCCTGACCCAGCAATTTAGTGCGAAAAGGTAAAGAAATCTATTCCTCCATCCCTGAATAGCTTTGCACCTCAGTGAACACATGAGGGGAAAGGAAAAGAGACAGAAGATAAGCGTAAGAGAGGGAAACTAGTGCGAGAGAAAGAGTGTGGGGGGAGAGAAAAAAAACGAAGACACAAGCTGGGTTCAATTTAGTCTTCTCACAGGAGGTGGAGTGACCTGTCTGTGCTACAATAGAGGTCATGCAATTTTGAGCGGGCACCCCTGTCTTCAGAGGAGGCCGAAGACCCCTGCCTTCATGTGCACATCCAGGGGAAGAAACCAAAAGGTCCCTGTAGCGTGCAGGACTCCCTAAATGACCTTACTTGTGGGTTGCTAAAAACAGGCTCACCACACCACAGCTACACAATTGACACAGTAAGCTACAGCACTAGCAATCAGTAAAGCTATCAAAACATAGGGCAGGGTACTACAAGGCCAGGCAAGTCGACCAAGGCATTGCAGCTGAGGCCTGCGCTTCTTCTACACAAAGGCTTTTCCTAATAATATGGATTTGGGGTGGAAATGTTCTCAAACCCCTAAATAATGTTAAACCCCAAGACCTAGTTAAAAGAACATGGATCCCCACTGTATCCAATGGTATTTCTCCCTTCATCTCAGCCAGTTAAAGCAGCAGTCCAAACTCCACCTGAGACCTGATCACCGGGCCCATTCACATTCACAACATGCACTGAACACCTGTTCATGGTGTAGAAAAACACTAACATTAAGGCATCTCGATTTGAAGAAAAAAGAATAAACAAACAAACAAACAGGCAAACATGACCTTTACTTTCCACTGATTGCCCCAGAAAAGCTAATGAACATTTCCATAAACATTCGTGGTTCGGAGGGAGTCATTTTAATTACACTCTGTAGAGGAAGGATGAGGTTGGGCTAGGATAAACATTTCATCAGAACCAGCCTTGTGTTCGATTAGGTGAATTCTCCGAGCACTGATGTCCATAAAAACAACATTGACAGGCCCTGGAGAAAAAAAAAGATCTAATTTGTTTGTGCTGCAGCAATGACTGAAAATGCATTAAAGGGAGTCAAACACCTGGCTGTTTGATGAGGGCAGGCCCAATCATCCTAATCAGAATCATCCTAATCCATCGGAGAAAGCTTTAATCCAGCCAATGTTGTAATGAGGTCAGGATATTCAGAGGGGGATTCACCAGCCTCAGCAGTAGGCAGCAGCACTAGAGAAGCTGCAAGCCACAGTAAAAAGGTTCTGGGAAGAACACACACCTCACAGAGCTGATTATCCAGGGCTACAGGAAGGACATCATGTAAATGAACCTCATTTAGCTTTCCGCAAGGTATTAAAAAATTGGTGATTCGTTAATGATACAATAAACTTCTTCTGGATCAAACGGAAACAACATGACATTGGTAGCTAGTTTGTTTTGAAAGGAGAGAACAAGGAGAGACGCCTGCTAAGCTCTACTGCCATTGTAATCCTTTCATATTTTGTTAAATAAAAACGCAAAAGTAATCATTACCATTACAAAAGAACAGAGGAATGATGAAAACTGTATCTGATTGAAGCAATCTCCTGCAGCTCTCTTTGAAAGATTGTGCCTTGGATTCTCAAATACTAATAGCGGGAAGTTGTAGCAAACAAATGCCTTGGAAAGGGTTAACAGACATGACGTTCCAGCCAGAGATAAGGTTCTGAATGATTACACCACTGTATCCAATTGTCCTCATCATTATCGCTGCCTATCTCCTACTGTCAGTGATCGACTCCCAAGATTACCTCCCTTCCTCAGTCGTATGCATTTCATGACTCATTAGCTGTGGTTCTTCTGAGTCTGACCAGCACTGAATCGCTAGGCTAGCTGCCTCCCTGGCCCTCCCTCCCAGTCGGTCTGATTCACCCACTGCCCAGAAGTATAGTGAGTGTGTCCACTGAGTGTGTCCAGTCTCCAGTGAGGCTCTGGCTAGGTGCTGTCCTGAGTGGAGGCATATTGCATGCAGGCACCATGCCGTGCCACTGCCAGAGTTAGCGGCAGGCACTAGAGGATTATTACTGATGACAGGGGCATTCAATGTGTAGCAGGCCGACTGAGGCCTGACCTGATGCTGTCTTGTCTCTCTGGGTTCAGCACCAGTTTAGAGGCAGCAGGCAGCTATGGGGCAGCTATGGGGGAGGCTTTGCTCACTGTGCCTCACAGTGCAGTTCTCAGAGTGCTGCTGTGTGGCATTCATTAAGGACTGAGGGTGTCACACCAGCTTAGGTCCCCTGTCCCCTCTCGCCTGGGCTTCCTGCTGCTGTGGACCAGCGCTTTTTTTTTTCAAGACTCTTTTTGACTGAGGATCAGACATTATTCCCCTCGATATGGCAAGTCTGATTGCGACATGTTTTCTAATGCATTCTGATATCTCACAAACAGAGGCATTCATCCAAAGTAACCCTAATTGGCTTAAATGTATACAGATTGGTGGGTATTTAACAAACTATTTTGGAGACCAGTCCACTTAATTTACCATTGGATGAATACCAGGCCCAGACTTAGGACCCAGAGTTCCAACGAGAGCCAAAGAGCAAGAGATGCATTTGAAAAATAGCACTGCTACGTGGCATTGCAATTCTGCCACACATCTCCAGTCCTCCTACCTTCCCATGCTGAGGTAACCTAAACATGGAGGCGGTTCTGTTTGATCTGGGAAGGGATAGAAGCTTTAAGCCCTTTCTGTGTGAGGTGTCCTTCTTTAAAAATATTTTAATCTCAACAGGAATGTCCGGCCAAATAGAGGTCATGGCTGCCAGAGCAGCCAGCAGACAATAGCAAGCAGTTGGTTGTGAACCTGAGAGGAATTCTGGTGAGGATTTGTTTCTCCTGGGCCTAGACTCATCTCAGTAAGCATTAGGAGGCAGGGTGCTGACTGGAAGAGCAATAACACAAAATGATACATGATTCGACAACAAGAAGGGGTGTGGCTCTGTGTGAAACAAACTATGGTAATAGCTTTAGTCTTAGGGGTTATTAAAGTATACTTTATGTAAATCAATGTCATGTAATGCAATGTATGTAAACTGCAATAAGAGACTAGATATGTAATATTTGTAATTCTCTGCAGCATTAGTCGAACCTGAGGTGCAAAACTTCCTTTTCTTTGTGAAGGATTCACAAATTATACAAGTCAAATATTTCCCTCCTTGAGAAAACACTGATTTCTGGCATGCCCTCCCTAAGAGGAAACATACCTCCCTTTATTTCCGCTGTGGTTAAATTGTCAAGCTTTGCCCCATATTTCCTCTTAATCTCACTTTGACAATTTAAAAGCTGAGCGCAGCGTGCATGCCTATCACTGGCTCTGAGAGAGGATGAGTCTGCCCCCTTCCTCCGCCCTCTTCCTGCCTTCCTTCCCTCGCATTTTTATCAGATTGGTTTATCTAATTTTCCAGTAAATGCTTGAAATGTATTCCTTCATACCTTCTCCCCATAAACGTTAGATAAAAATGAATAGCTCGGCACTAACTGCCTTCACACCCTCGCTCCATTCTGATACACATTTGGAGGGGCAGGAGGGGAGAATCTCATTCCCCTCTAGAGGGATGACAAACACTTATTCAGCAACAAGGTAGAAGCCAAGACCTTTCCAACCTACCTATGAGGGATGAGGCCTTTAAATTCATACAGGGTTGAGACAGACATCTTTAAACCAGTATGATAATAGCTGCACACATCAGGATAGGTTAGGTTTAAGGAAAGCGTTTAGATGTGAGCAAACCTGCATTCAAGCTGAGGTGGTCATCAAAGGCTCTCTCTATCATAGTGCCCAAAATGTTGAGAGTTTAATCAGAGGAGGAGAAAAACAACAAGGTGGCATTAGGCATGCTGAACCAGCGCCAGAAATATGCAGAGAATTGATGAGGTGTCACTTTCGCTAAGAGTCACACAATTGCTGCCGACAAGAGACTGTAATCCCCTCCCTCCCCGCCTGCCACCAACTAGCCACAGCACAGAAAGAGACAGAGACGCTGGTTCCCTTCGCACGGCGCACATGAAAGAGAAACGCCCTTGATTTTAGGGAAGGTTGCCTATCTCCCTCCATCTTCTCAACCCTGGAAAGTAGTGATCTCCTAACACACAACGTGCAACATAATTAGGTATGATGCTCTCTTTGCTTGTGGTATTGGAAAACCTGACATGAGGTACCGTACCTATCACATTAATACTATAACAAACATGGCAATATATTGTGCTCTCTTAAAGTAACATCAGAAACACAACTGTGTCTGTTAATTAAATGTGCTTGCATTGATTAAAGCAATTTCAAAATCCATTAATTCGTTTAGACTGCTAGGAGAACTCTGCAGGTCAGACAGGAGAAGCAAGCTAAAACAGTAGCCTCAATTAGAAAACATGCTAGCGGATTATTTTATACTTGTTCATAACATGGCAAGGAAACAAAAGTGAGGCAGACTGAGAGAATGATAAATCGAGATAATGTCTAATACAGAGATTATATTGTGTATGTTAATTCATGTGTAGACCTATTCAAATCAGCACTGCAACAATTAGGTTACTCCAAAAGGGGTTAGGCTAATACAAAACAAATCATCTCATACAGCAACAAAGACATTAGAAGTAAGGACTTCTGATGTAAATAAAAGTGACATCACTAATTTCAACACCACCCATATTTTGTCTTGAGGTACGGATCACATTAATAATTTACCATCATGTTTGCTCTGACGCTTCCACTTGTTTTTCACTCAATTAGAAAACCAATGACGACAGTATTTCTGGCCCAAATTTGTTAATCAAAAGTACGGGTGGCTGGGTTTTGCACATTGCTTTAATTCCTTGTCATTATTAGTGGCAGTGACTTTGATCAAATCTTTGCGCATATAATTCGATTAATTCACTCATTAACAACTAATTATCTCAATATCGAATTTCAATAAAGCCATAGGATCATTGATCTGAACTGATCTGCACCTCAAGGGAAAGCGGTGAGAAAATTCTGACAAATTCTCTCAAATCTTGAAGCTTGACTGAAATACCAAAAACGGCTTCCTTCCCTCTCTGTCTCTATCTTGGCATTGACATGCATTCTTTATACAGCATATTCAAGCACAAAGACTTGTGACTACATCACTTCACTGTTGAAGGATCAAAATGCCTTTCTATTTCAAAAATGCACCTTTAAGAGAAGATGGTTGACTATTTGTCACTCCAGAGGCTTGGCGGACCTGAGTTGATGTGGGACTGACAGATGAGCTATGACAGTGGGGCTGAGACCATCAGAAGGTCTCTCAACCAATCACTTTGCTCCACACTATTTTCTTATAAAAAGTTACAGACTTAAAATGTAATTAATGAAAGGGGAAAGAAACAGTGTTAGCTAATAACTTAAGAATTATACAAATAAAACAGTGCTGCTTTTCTTTTCCTTGGCTCCTCTGACGATTCCGCTGCCTGTCGGTTAATGTGTTCAAACCACAACGTTTGCTTCATTAGGATCAATTGTATTAAGAATTCAGCGATGCCTTCCCAGGCAGCAGCTTTTGAATTTCCTTAGAGAAACTTCTGCAATTGCAATCATTCAAAATCCCTCCAGCTTCAGGCAGCAAACTAAATAATGTTTAGTTCCAGTCTCCCTGCTAGTCTCCACATATGAAGACAAGAGAGACAATCCATACAACAAAAACAGATCATGACAAATAAAATGTGAAGATCAAGCAATACACTCTCACTTGCATAACATTTTAAAGTGACTGCACTGGAAATAAATTAAATAATGTAAAATAGCTGGCCTATAGGTCAAGGACAAATGGCTTCTGTGATTTCTTTTCACACGGCATACAAATAATAACATTTTGCACTTTCATTTTCCGCGACAGAAAGCTAAACGAATTGTTATCTTTTCTTATTGGTGTGATACAATATATGAAATGTGAAACACCTCCAGGCTCTTATGCAGCCTATGTTAAATACTTTGTTATGTTGAAATTATGAGTTCTACATAATGCTGGATGAATACGTTGTGGAATATGCAGCCCTACTGAACAGGAACTCGTGTGATCGACAGTTACATTTATGGTTTAGGCTAAACAGGGATTCCTTTAATTAAGAATGGATAGTGTAAAAATAAACATGAGCTCAGGGATAAGACACATCCAACTTGATCCAGCTATTATTCCACGGATACATACACTACATGGATACGCTACACTACAAAAGTATGTGGACACCTTCAAATTAGTGGATTCAGTTATTTCAGCCACACCCGCTCGCCTCCATTGGACTCTGGAGCAGTGGAAAAGCGTTCTCTGGAGTGATGAATCTGGCAGTCTGACGGTCAAATCTGGGTTTGGCGGATGCCAGGAGAACACTACCTGCCGCAATCCATAGTGCCAACTGTAAGGTTTGGTGGAGGAGGAATAATAGTCTGGGGCTGTTTCTCATGGTTCGGGCTAGGCCCCTTAGTTCCAGTGAAGGGAAATCTTAGTGCTACAGCATTCAATGTCATTCTAGACGATTCTGTGCTTCCAACTTTGTGGCAACAGTTTGGGGAAGGCCTTTCCTGTTTCAGCATGACAATGCCCCAGTGCAAAATGCGAGGTCCATACAGAAATGGTTTGTCGAGATTGGTGTGGAAGAGCTTGACTGGCCTGCACAAAGCCCTGACCGCAACCCCATCAAACACCTTTGGGATGAATTGGAACGCCGACTGCGAGCCAGGCCTAATCGCCAAACATCAGTGCCCGACCTACCACTAATGCTCCTGTAGCTGAATGGAAGAAAGTCCCCGCAGCAATGTTCCAAAATGTAGTGGAAAGCCTTTGCTGTTATAGCAACAAAGGGGGGACCAACTCCATATTAATGTCCATGATTTTGGAATGAAATGTTTGAGGAGCCTACTTTTGCCCATGTAGTGTACGTGGAAATTGACTGTTGCAGGTTCTTATGTGTGTAGGTGCTTTTTTCAGCCAGTGAGCATCAATGGTATGGTCAAAGGTCATACTATCCTTAAGGAGCTCAATGACACTGTGCTCACAATGCAGAAGAAACCTTCAATTAGAATCTGCCGAGAACATCATGCTCTCCAAATTCCTTTCTACAGCAGCCAAACAGTACAGAGCCTCTAGACAAATTAAGACAATTAATATTTTACAGTGGCTTCAAAATGAATGCTAATGTGCTTTAGGAATACAGGGCTCTGGGCATGTACATTATGAAAATCACAAGCTTAACTGTTAAAATGTTTGTGTTCTGTGACATGCTACATTTTTTATCATACATTTTTCCTCTATGTCTTACTATTGGCCGCTAGACTGGAGGGCCAAACAAAAAAACTGGAAATGGGAAGCTAAGCAACAGGAACAAATTAAGTTGAAAATCTAGTGAATATAATTCTATCAGCTGCAAAAGCGGTGTTGATGTTGGAACCTAAATAAATATAAGCATGTGATTCTACACATTTAACAATGCAATTTTGGGGGGTTAATTGTTCCTTTGCTAACTAATTTAAAACAGTAAAGCTGAAGTTAAATTGAATTATAAAAATGTGAGTAAAAAAAATGTAAATTCAAGAATTTACCATGCATGCGCAAATATAGGCCTGAAGAATGACAGATTTTGTGTCTGATGTTAAAGGGTAGGAAGCATGAGTTTTTACTCACCAAAGTAACAACATAGTGTGGTCAAACACTTAGTAACTTAGTTGTAGTCACAATCTGGTTATCTATAACTACAAACATAGTTATGTTTTGGGGTTTTTACATATTTATTAACTTATTTCCGGATATCTTCTAAACTACCCACAATTACTATTTCTCAACGTCATATGGAGAATCTACTCCATGTTAGCAAGCTCGCTATTGGATTAGCTGACTCTCCCTCGGCTGGTGAAACGGCCTCTCCCTGTAAAGTGCCTTCTTGGCTTTTCTTTGGTAGCCAACTCAGTCGTCAATCGGTAAGTCTCCACTCTCTCTACTTTATATCTGCTGGCTTATTTTGTGTTCTGTGGATTCCTGCCTTTGCTGGTTTATCTGCTGGTTTACTACTTAGCTATGTCAACCATGGTGGTTGGCTAGCTAGGCTAGTTTGTTATTTTAGCCTGCTAGCTAGTAACATTATTTGATAACTGGTTAGATGGTGTCATGTATTTCTAAAACTTTGGATTACTTTATGTAACTGTAAATTAGGTCTTGATAGCAACTCATGCAGTCACATAAAGTTAACAGGCTGGTAGGTCTAACGTTACCACGCTAGTAGGGCTAACACTCACAGGCTAGTTGGCTAGCAACCTTGCAAGACAATTTGTAACTTTGTAATTTTTGCTTTTAAGTTGGCACATTTTTTTAATTAAAACCAGTCGCCAGCGGTCTAAGGTGAGTGGCGCAGTGGTCTGAGGACTGCATTGAGGTGGTGCTTGAGGCGTCACTACAGACCCGGGTTTGATCCCAGGCTGTGTCACAACTGGCCGTGACCGGGAGTCCCATAGGGTGGTGCACAATTGGCCCAGCGTCGTCTAGGTTAGGGGAGGGTTTTGCCAGGGGGTCTTTACTTGGTTCATCGCGCTCTAGTGACTACTTGTGGCGGGCCGGGTGCCTGCAGGCTGACCTTGGTCGTCAGTTGAACGGTGTTTCCTCCGACACATTGGTGCGGCTGGCTTCCGGTAAGCAGGCAGTTAAGCAGTTAAGAAGCGTGGTTTGGCGAATCATGTTTCAGAGGACGCATGACTTGACTTTCGCCTCTCCCGAGCTTGTTGGGGAGTTGCAGCGATTAGACAAGATCGGAATAAAAATAAATAAACAGCAGTCATGAGTGCAAACGATTTGGTTAAATTTGAAGTTGTACATTTGAAGTTATTTTTGATGGAGTTTACATTATATGGAATAGGCTGGCTTGCCAGAAGATACTGACCCTACCATTACGCTTGTTTACAATGAGCTGCACTGGGGTTGGAACACAATCATGGTTACATTAAGACACTGTGGAGTCGGCACGTGATATGGGTCGGAAAACATACCTCAATGCAAGGATGGGATGTGCCACTGTACTCCAACTTTTACCTTTATCCACACTGATACATCGAGAAGATTGAAATACTGCTAGTTTTTCCAGAAAACTGAACTTTTCACCCTCATACTAGCTAGCAGTAGCCAACACAGCCACTTTGGAATGGCAGTGTCAGTCAATCAGCTTATTTTTTGTTCAACGTGACGTGCCATTCCATAACAGCTGCTGTGACTACTGCTAGATAGCATGAGGACGAAAAGGGCAGTTTTCCAGGAAAAATAGTAGCATTACAATCTTCTCGATGGCGCAGTGTGGATTAGGTTTGTGAACTTTAAACGTTAAACTGTTTAAACGAAATTGGGATCCTTAATGTTAAAAAAAATCCCGAAAAAGAAAAACAATTCTGCCACAAAATGTTAATCACAGTGCAGTTATCACAAAACATATTCTTTTCTGTGTTATAGCCTAACTAGTCGACAGGCTATAAAGGCCTGGGGAAAGTTGTTTAAATTAAATAAAACCAGAGGAAGAGACAAACTTTAATCTACTTTGGTGAATTTGCAAGGCATATGCACACCAGGTTTTTTCTGCCTGCCCACTCCTTTCTCCCCTTCCGTTGTGTCGCTTAGGGTGTATTCAATACGCTTATTCTGTTACAAAACATTTCTTAAACAGAAGCAAATGCAATGAAACAGGAAGGGACTTACCTGAATTTGTCCAATAGAAACTCTTGTTTTGGTTGCAAAACAACTGTTTGGACTAATGATTACACCCCAAATTTCACTATTTTCAGTCTTGTATCTGTTGCGTGTAGAACATCCTAGCCTATTCATTGATGATAGGCCCTCCTTTACTAAAGTTGCGAGACATTGCAAGCCAAGAAATTACGAGATACACCATTCCATTGCGAGATACAGCTTTTGATTGCTTTTCAATAGGCCTAGTACACATTTCTGACTGAATGCCTTTGTGGCCGACTTGCCTATACTGTGCCCATACCCTCTCTCTCTGTTCCTCGCTAGCTCACTATGAAAGACGCAAGTGTCTCCGAAGTACGCCAACCAATCAGTCTTCTCAATTCCAAAAATACTGAATCTTAGGTGTCGATTCCTTGCAGAATGGAATCTTGACACTCAGAAATGGGAGTCGACACCGGGAGTCAAGAGGAATAAATTATTTTGGATGCAACTCTCCACCACTACATCGTCGTCATTAATGTCAGAGAAAGGCAAGCGACAGCAGCAAAGTCCTGTACGGCAATACTTTAAAAAGTTAAATGACAAGGAAATGCAAACTTTGCGAGGTGGAATTGAGATACAGTAATGGTAGTACAGGTGCAATGCTAACCATCTGAAAGGGAAGCACCGTGAGACCCGAACTGTTGCAGGCAGCAGCGCAGCTGCATTATGAATTCATGTGGAAAATGTTTCTTATCGTTTTAATGGAAAATTGCAACAACAAAAAAAATATGCTGTTTAAACGTTAAGAACATTATTCCATTTGTCACATCCTTAGTGTGGACAAAGGTACAATTTGGAGTTGTGGCATATCCCATCCTTGCAGTGAGGTACGTTTTCTAACCTATATCTCATGCCGGCTCCACAGTGTCTTAATGTAACCAAGATTACTTTCCGACCCCAGTGCAGCTCAGTGTAAACCAACGTAACGGTAGGGTTTGTACGCTCTGGCATGCTTGCCGGGTCCTCTATATTATGTCACATGCCGCAAAAATATGACTTTGGGATTCTGATAGGTTTGATGTAATAAGAAATAGACACATTTGCTGTAATTTTTCATTGGGACTTTTGATGCGTATACTAATGCAAATCCATATGTTACATGTGGTTACATTTATGCTACCTACCCTTAAGATTTAACATCATGTGTTTTTACATTGTATCAGAAACATTTGCAACGATAACCGCGAGGAGAAGAAGGGCTCATACCTCATTGGTGTTCCACCTGTGTCTCTCCTTTGGCAGCGACGAGCATTTTGGTAGACATTCTAGCAGCTTTTTGGGCAGGTATATTTTCAAATGTCCATGTTCATCTGCAAAAAGAGAAAGATGTGTGTAAGTGCATGCGTGCTCCTTTTGCTCCTTGTGAGACCTGAGGAATCAGAACTTTGTCAGAGACCATGATGAATTGGCCCGGTTTCAGAAGACAACGGTGGTGCCGTTATGGTACAACCCACCTCACCAGGTAATATCACAACAGTACAACAACAATCCATCTTTGGACAAAGGTAAAGCCCATTTCTGTTATCCTAAAAAGGACACAATGGCAAGACTGCCTAGAACAACACTGTCCACTGTTTCAGTGGTCCAAACTGCAAGCTAAAGTGGTACAACACTCTCACACAGGCCCAAATGCCAGTGGATGAGAAACAAAGGAAATACAACTTGTTCTGTAGTGCAATTACAGCTGGGTTGTATATCAAATGCTTCCCTGGCCTGATCCCTGCCTCATCTTACTCTCTCCACAGTTTCAAAGGGCATGGGAGCACAGTCAAATCACTGTCATTCACCCTCATTGTTTTGAAGCGGACTTTCTAAATTACAATAACACTGTCTGTAGAGGTAGCCTATCTGGGAATTGGCTTCAATTACACACAACTTGTTATTAACTGTCGATTATATGTCCGTCTCCCATAACTTTACACTTGACATCAATATTTCCATATCCACAAAGAGAACCATGGGGCCTAATGCACAAAATGTAAACGCCCAATCATACTACTTGAATACCATAATTATGTGAATTATTCAAAGAAAGTAACCATGTAAAGCCCATTGCTTTACCTGGTTACACTACATCTTACATTTCACAATCATACCACATGGATAATGTAGCAAATTCTGTGCAGAGTAGACATACTTAGATACAATCATGCATTAGGCCCATGCTATTCAAGGTCCTATTGTTCATTCAAATCATATTGCCTCCTCATTCCTGCTATTCAAATATACAGATGGCATTTCATCCAACACTTAGGTGTGTGCAAATGCTATTTGTCTGGAGACTAAATTTACTGTGAATGTATGGTATTATGGACAAAACTAATAAGAGTTTGGGATGAATGTTACAAGGAAATTAAAATAACATTTTTTTGTAAGCAACACACGGCTACGAGAAAATGTATGCATCCATAGCTTTTGCAATTTACATACTAAATGAGCATAGCTCATTCCCAACCAACAGCTTATCATTAGGAGAGGGTTTAAACAGAGAGAGGAGTTACTGTCTGCCAGTCATAATGGCATGACATCCTACAAGCAGGCGGCCTTTCAAAGAATGGAAGCAATGCTACTGTACTGTACAACGCACTAACCTTGGCTACTATGTAAATCAAGTTTTCTGAATAATTATTTGTTAGGAGAGAAATTCACACTGAATAATGATGTGTTACAAACAAAATGAACATGATCCATTGTAGACTGTTATGTTTTATAGGACTACATTTTGGCCATGGGCCTAAAGAATAATTTTCTTTCACAGCTTTACATTCTCCTACCTAAGTCACCCATCAAGACAAATCTGCTGCAAAAATAGCATTGTTTCCTGCTGAATTTGATTATTTTACTGGTGAGTGTGATAATGTGGACTTCCGCCCATCGTGCATTATACTATTTCCAATGACCATTATACACTACATGACTAAAAGTATGTGGACACTTACTGGTCGAACATCTCATTCCAAAATCATGGGCATTAATATGGAGTTGGTCCCCCCTTTTGCTGCTTTAACAGCCTCCACTCTTCTGGGAAGGCGTTCACTAGATGTTGGAATATTGCTGTGGGGACTTGCTTCCATTCAGCCACAGGAGCATTATTGAGGTCTGATGTTGGGCGATTAGGCCTGGCTCGCAGTCAGTGTTCCAATTCAACTCAAAGGTGTTTGATGGGGTTGAGGTCAGGGCTCTGTGCAGGCCAGTAAAATTCTTCCACTCTGATCGCTTTGTAACACGGGGGCATTGTCATGCTGAAACAGCAAAAGGCCTTTCCCAAACTGTTAACACAATGTTGGAAGCACAGAATCGTCTAGAATGTCATTGTATGCTGTAGCATTAAGATTTCCCTTCACTGGAACTAAGGGGCCTAGCCCGAACCATGAGAAACTGCCCCAGACCACTATTCCTCCTACACCAAACGTTCTCTTGGCATCCGTCAAACCCAGATTCGTCCGTCGGACTGCCAGATGGTGAAGCGTGAGTCATCACTCCAGAGAACGCATTTCCACTGCTCCTGAGTCTAATGGTGGCGAGCTTTACACCACTCCAGTTGAAGCTTGGCATTGCTCATGGTGATCTTAGGCTTGTGTGTGGCTGCTCAGCCATGGAAACCCATTTCATGAAGCTCCCGACGAATAGTTATTGTGCTGACGTTGCTTTCAAAGGCAGTTTAGGACTCAGTAGTGAGTGATCCAACTGAGGACAGATAATTTTTACGCACTACTTACTCAGCAGTCCCGTTCTGTGAGCTTGTGTGGCTGAGCCGTTGTTGCTCCTAGACGTTTCCACTTCACAATAACAGCACTTACAGTTGACCGCGGCAGCTCTATCAGGGCAGAAATTTGACAAACTGACTTGTTGGAAAGGTTGCGTCCTATGATGGGGCCACGTTGAAAGTCACTGAGCTCTTCAGTAAGGCCATTCTACTGTCAGTGTTTGTCTATGGAGATTGCATGGCTGCGTGCTTTGTTTCTCTCCATTTTTTTTACACCTGTCAGCAACGGGTGTTACTGAAACTGACAAATCCACTCATTTAAAGGGGTGTCCACATACTTTGTTATATAGTGTATTTGTGTATTTGTTCGTAAAATAAATGTGAAAGAATGTTTATTTATTTGTCTAATTTTAAGCTGTCTTTTTAGTCAAAGGATAATAATAGACCCTTATAATAGAACCTTTCTGATCTGGTATTAATTAAAGCAACCACACTTGCTTTTGAGAGCGTTTCAGTGGAAATCATCTTTAGTACCTGGGGTATAGCATCTTTCTCTGATTCTTATCCTCCAACTAAAGCCACTGGTGACCCATCATGGCACATCTGCTGAAAACATTGCATTCTTTCCTGCTAATGTATTTTACAGGGCTATTAATGGATGAATTCTTAACATTCTATCAATTCTGGTGAGCCCATGCACAGAGAGCCCATGGCAAATACTTCTGATTTTAAGTACAGAACCTCCATTCCAGTCATGCACTAGGCCTATGTCAAGAGACCTATTGAAAGGGAACAGTCTAGTAAGCCCTAGCTTGTAGAATCCCACCATTCATTCACACGGTACAAACTGCTCTTCCAGCCACCTGATCAGGGAGGGAGAGAAACATCAGAGCCATGTTTAGTGTTGCTCCCACAGGGAGCAGGTAGTAGAGATGGATTCTTTAGCTGTTTGCTGCATCCAGCTGTACCTAGTAATTCTGCGTGTGTAAACTATTTTTATATGAGCTGAGCTGAACAGGTATCTGTAATCATTCGCTTCGCCCAATTAACAAGCCCGTGCAGCATCTGCTTATAGGTACCACCAAAGTGGTGTTATTGTTGACATCAGCCGCAAACAGGATAGAGCTAAATGATCAGAGATGTACCAGGATGTACCAGGGTCATGGCTAGAAAGGATCCAGATTTAGTCAAATTAAAGTCAGATTTGACTTTTTGTAGCAGGTTAGGAGAATTTACTCAGCAGGTTAAGATAATTAACATAGCAGTTCAGAAGAATTAGGTTAAGGTTAGGAAAAGGGTTAGGGTTAGCTTAAATGCAAAAAAAATAGACTTTGAACTTTAATTTGACAAAAGCTGGATCCCTTCTAGCCATGAGCATGCACCAGTGAGGGAAATGAGAGGGAAAACGGGACATGGGCAAATTAGGAACAACAAGGAAATGGGCATTAGGGTAAAAAATCACGCACAAATATCTAACAAAACAAAAAGTGAAGTACTTAACAAAAAGGGCAAAACATGTAAAAGATTGCGTTATTAAATGCTTTGCTTTTTAAGACTAGACCAATTAGCTATTGTTGGACTAATTCTATTTTCTAACTTTTTTCTAACTGTGGATTAGCTTTCAGCATACATTGCATACTCTGTCTGCAGAATGTTCATATGTTGTTTGTTTTCCAATGAGAAGCCATGTGAGTCCACTGTCCACTGAGTCCAGGCTCCAGCATTAAAGGTGATGTTTCAAGGCAGAGCAAACCACACTCTGATATTAACCACTAACCTAGCCAGCCTATCCCTCACACCCTCAGACGACATCATCGAGGGGAGATATCATCATCAGTCTCATTCATTATTATTTTATTAACTGTTTGTACAATTTGGTTATAAGGATGTAGCATATAATATGCATGCAACTTAAGTAAAAAAAAAGGTATTGGGTCAAGTTTAAAAAGCTCAGAGTAGAGCAAATCTCCGTGTTTCAGATATGGCATCCACGTTCCAGATATGTTCACTGTCTACCTCTTGAGCACCGTAGGAGGGCCATGTTCTCCGCTTCTCACACTGTCAAGCTCAAGTCCTGTTATTAGGCTCAGACTGGCTCTCTGTTTGGAGAACACAGAACATTCCACAGAATCTGTTTTAAAAAGCTAAACTGAAGCATATTTTCTCCCATTTATTAAGCCCACATTGTCAATTTGTTGCCATGTTATTTCAGCGATCCTCTGATTTTCTCCACTGGGCTTTTCCACAGCTGTGGAGGAGGAGAAGGTGTTCCTTTGAAAGCTTTAGTTCAAACAGAGTTTTGCTCACTAATAAAAGGTTTGTCAACTGTGCCGGTGAGACGAAAGGGAATCCACATATATATAGTAGGTGTGATAGATAAAGCCCCAGCCTGCTTCCACGTGGGAATAGGTTGGATGCCAGACGCGCAACATAAGCCTTTGACAAACATCTGAAAGTCAGTGATTAATCTGAACCACAAATTACCTCTGAGAATGTTTATGCAGAAATGGAACATCTGCCAAAATAGAGATGTTGTTCAAAAAAACACTTGTTGCTTAAAATAAATAAAATAGGGGGCGATAATTGAGTTAAAGGAAATATTCGTCACACAACAAACTATGTGACTGTTCTTTTCCAAATTAATAATTTGTCACTATATGACTGTTTTTAAAACTGTCTTCTAGACCTAGGCCTAACCACCTTGTAAAATGTGTATTTCTTATTTCTCATCTACTTTAAGGATAAATGAAATCTGAGACTGGAATTAGATGTTTATCAGATAGGCCAAGATGTTCATTAGATGAAATTATATTGAAATGGTGGTGGTCTCCCTCTCCGTCTGAACATCGAAAGGGACATCCTGGGAAATCTGGGATTTATCTGCTTCTAATGAAATGAATCAGACTAGCTGGATGAAGGCTTTGCATTTTGATATACCGTCCTGCATGCTAATCAATGTGCTGGTAATACAGTAGCCTAGGCCTATGGACGATTCCACACCAGGACAGACCAAAAATATTTGAGGTATCTCAGATTGTTCTGGCAATGCTCACATTAATGTCACTGCTTTTTAATAAGCTTAATAGCTTCCGGGTATGCTGGGATAAGGACCAGAGCTACAGCAATTGGGCTGGCTTTGTAGTGCCTGTCCCGAATGGCTTGTTCTTGTGAATGGGCACCATGTCAGTAGTGATGGGATTTTGTAAATGTGTTATATTGTTATGTTGTATCATGAGAAAAGGATTGCAAAGGTGCAATGCATATAATTCATGATGTTTAGCTGAGTGGAAAATGTAGGCTTTGATGATGGTCATTTTTTAATTAATAAGTGTTTAGTATGTTCTGATGGGAGGGGCTTCCCATACAAAAGGAGCCTCTGTTTCAGTTCAAAAGGGCGACCATTTTGGATTGAGCTGTTGATGGGGCAGCATTGTTTTAAGCGGCCAGGATGTATACTTTTGGTGGCAGTACTGTTGTTTTTCTTTCGGATTCACTATGTAAATAAACACCCTCCCACAGAAGTACCTTTGCGGCTCCGCCATCTTTTTATTTGATAGAGGTTAGGTTTTTCAGTTTAGCCTTCTGGTCTACTCTACGCGGCATAAGTTTATTAAAGAGCAGTAATACTATTAAGAGCAGTGTGCGGGTTCCTTCTATTTTCTCATCTTATTCAACTGTTACCATGCACCTGCAACAAAGATAGCTCAGATGTGCGAGTGCCCTTTGAATTTTGAATGCTCACATTAATAAAAATATGACGTTCAATGCCAAACTGTGGGTCATGGGGTCGGCAGACTTTCAACGTACTCTTGAAAGTTGTAATAGTAGACCAGGTGAAATGTCTAAATTGGGTAGTGCATCATCAGCTCCTCTTGTCATGTTAGTCATTACATACATTAGAGAACTATTTATAACTTGTCAGAAATGTCCAGAACAACTAGCCCATGTCAGCTAATGTTTTTTGTTGTTGCTGTAAACCTGAACCGTTTGTGTCATGAACAGAGCTTGTGCCCATAGAAATAGACGTGGTGAGTGCGGGCCCGTGTAGGGAGAGGGGGGGGGGGGGGGGGGGGGGTGTGGGATGTTCTACAATGCTGGAAGGGAGCCTCGAGTTAAAAAGTTTGGGAACCCCTGGTCTATAGTGTGGTTTCTAGCGTTTTTGGGGGGCTTCATAGAGCCTATGTGGCATGTTGAAAATGTTTTATTCATATGAATTTGTCTCTAGCGTTTGAACGGTTTAAGCTACAAAATATTATGACCATATTCCTGAACGCTACGACTCTCAGGAACATGTATGTCTTTTTTCCTCTCTGATGCTAACAAGGACTCATTAGAAGGGAGTGTGATAAAAAAACACACATTCAAAACATACTTTCTTCAGACTGGAATGTGGCATTACCTGATTTGACATATCTTTGTGTTATTTATTGAGCTCCTTAGTTTTCAGATGATTTTAAAATGTAATTACTTTTAAGAGGCAGGTAGCCTAGTGGTTAGTGTGTTGGGCCAATAACGGCCCCTGAACAAGGCAGTTAACAAACTGTTCCCCGGTAAGCTGTCATTGTAAATAAGAATTTGTTCTTAACTGACTTGCCTAGTTAAATAAAGGTTCCTTTTTTAAAATGATTATAATTTAATAGTTGTTTAAATAAAATTTCAAAAATGGTGAGCGAGCGTTGTGCCTTTTCCTTTTCAATGATTATATAAAATGTTGGTTGCACCTCGACGTTGGTTGAACACCCTTCACTTCTTTCCTAATTACTTTAATGAACATTTCATTTAAAGCGTTGCTTTTCTATACAGATCTTTTTAATAATAATCTGCCCCCTTGCAATTAACCTTTTTTTCTCTTTTTTTTGTACATCTGAACCCTGTAAGAATACAGTTGATTAGCTATAAGGGATATAATGACACCAAGATGATACAGCAGACATGTAACGCCTTTTAAAAAAGGCCTAAAATGGCCACTTTCATCATGATTTTCTCAAAACCGGTTTGTGATACAAAGATAAAAAGCATGTCAAACATCCATCTGCCTAATTAAGTTTCTATGTGAAAATTAACAGAACAATTTGAGATACCGGGCTATCCTGGCTTAGAAACGCCTGTATCTCTTAAAGGCACAGTCTAATGCTGCACCATTGGGTAGGCAGCATTCTATAGGCCTAATCAAGTCCCTTACAGCAAACATGGTCAACACATTTTTAAGGCTATGATGTAAGATATATCAGAAGGCATGGCTGATAACAGAAAGAGCTCACAAATTGGAAGGAACAACAATGGAAAATTGAACTAGAAGAGTCTGAGATCTAAGATGACCCCCGATGACTTTCTAAGCCAAACTGATGAGTAAGGCCTTTATCTGTCGATGTATACCTGCCAGTCTGTATCGACTGACGATTTTAGTCGCTAATACTCTCAGATTAGGGAATGCTCATCTACCAACAAATAAGCCTACAGAGTTAATTGTGTGTAAGATTACATAAATAGACTAGCCCTCAATAGACACCTATCGGGATTACTATGAAATATATTTGTTTCCACCACCCTACAGAATTGCATCATTATGAGAAACAACCACGATCCTGTTTTGCAAATCAAATCAATGTTTGTCTGATTTTATGCAGGTATGATTATTATAGCCCACAAAATAAACTATCCCATCTGGCTAACAACAAGCAATTGGTTGTAAAACACAAGTGCAACACAGGCAAAAACAAGAGCTTGTTATATCAGAACCCAGCTAGCACATTTGGTTATTTGGAAGTTATTGGAACATACGTTTTTGGTTTCCCATTGGCACTTGGAATGAAGCCCTACGTTTTTTTTAATGTTCTGAGAAAGGAAGTTCTGGGAATATACATTTTTAGGTTGCAGAGAGGTTCTGAGAATGTTTTACTATGGTTCCCTGAAAGTTTTCCTGGGAGGTTTTAATAACGTTCTGAGAATGGAAATTCTAGGTTATGTTATGGTAATTAAATAACGTTCTGAGATCATGTTTATATAAAACTTTGAATAACACTGCTAGCTTAGTTTGGGTTAACTGTTTTGAACTCCAAGCATGTTATTGCATTAATCATGCAATCACATTAACCTTTTTATTGTGGAATGGCATCAATGAGATTCAAACCTATAATCTTCTGTTCGAATTAGTCCATTGCGCCACCAGGAGGGAGCTAGCATGTCATGTTTTTTTTAACTCATACAAGGATGTTTATTTTAGTCTATTCAAACAAACCCCATTTCAAATGAAAACAAGCACTCATTAAGATCAGGTGTGGCCAATTAGTTAGCGCGGTCAACACACCTGAACACACTTAACAAGATAGAGGAGAGAGAGTCATTTGATGCTAATAAAGGAACGTACAGGGTTTTAAATAACATTCTTAGAACATTCTCTGAATGTTAATAAAGGTTTCTTGTGTTTTTTATTGAAAGTTTTCGTAATGTTCTCTGAACAATTTGAGAACATGACTTTAAATAGAACCATGAGGAAACCTGTAGGAAACGTTATGCTGAAGTACTGAAATTCCCACAGAAGGTTGTTTCTTAACATTTTCTGAACTATTTGAGAACTTTCCCAATGTCAAAGCAGTTGGAGAGCGTTCATATAACATTACCAAAATGTAAATTAAATGTAACCATGTTTGAACTTTAAGGAAACGTTCTGTTAATTAATGAAATGAAAGTTATTTTGTCAAGTTACTTAAATGTGCTGACAATGTTCCAAAGTCAAGCAATTATCCTGCACCATTACCACAGGTCAACCACGTTCTCACGAAGCACTAAGAAACACATGGTTCTCAAAACGTTATGTGCTAGCTGGGAAGGTGCTGAGTTAAGCTGGGCTGAGTTGAGTTGAGCTGGGCTGGGCTGAGCAGGGCTGGGCTGGTGGGCAGCCAATTATTGCCCTGGTGATGATAAAGGAGCTGTCTAAGAGAAAGTTTGCCTAGGGCCTAGCCACCTACAGTACCACTCGACTACTCAGGTGATTTGGGCCCCTTCAAAAGCCAGTAAGGGGCCTATAAAATCTGCTGTTCTATGCCTACTACAGGGCCTGTTTTTGATGAGCACACTGTCAAGCCTATTTCTATTCCTTGGTAGTAGGGACTTGGGAGGGGATAGAGCATGCCTTTTCATGAGTCAGAACACCCTCAATCAAATAGACCCCAACAATATATATTCCTCTGTGCTGATCTTTGGATTATCACTGATCCTGCCTGTGAAGCAGCAAACAGTTGGGGGAATTTAAGGGTATCTGTCATGCTAGCTTGTTCTGGCCCCACCCTGGAGATGAGAGCGTGGGTCATGAGGCTGGAAAGGCTGACAAAAACAAATCTTTAATCAATACCCTGGCCCTCAACACAAAACCCTCCCTCCTCCGTCTCTGGCTCAGTGTGCTCTGAGAGTGACAGTTTTTCATTTTAATCTGTGCCTAGTGCTGCCCATATTGTGGGGAAATGGTGAGCTAATATTATGGTTCCTTGGCTCATTCAGTAAACCATTGTTGGCTGTGCATAGTGTCTAGGCCATTTAGTGAAGCACTTGTGAAGATCTAAGATCTTTCTTAAGAACTACAGATGTAGGATCTTAATTTGAGCCAGTTTGCCAAAGCAGGGAAATAATCCTGCAGCAACAGGACATTTGAATTATTTTGTGGATTATAATGAATGGACATTTTTGTAGGAGTTAATACCTTTTCCGTAAGAGAAAAACATGTCTGAAATGTCAAAGTGGAAATTACAAACAGAAGCCTTTTTAAACCTCAAATAAACTACAAGTTGCCAGTGGTGTAAAGTACTTTAAAGTGCTAATTTTTTCTTTTTTTCTTTCACCTTTATTTAACAAGATACGCCAGTGGAGAACAAGTTCTCATTTACTTTCTGTGACCTGGCCAAGATAAAGCAAAGCAGTGTGACAAAAACAACAACACAGAGGGCCACATAAACAAACGTACAGCCAATAACACAATAGAAAAACATATGTACCGTGTGTGCAAATGCAGAAGAGTAGGGGGGTAAGGCAATAAATAGGCCATAGAGGCGAAATAATTACAATTTAGCATTAACACTGGAGTGATAGATGTGCAGATGATGATCTGCAAGTAGAGATACTGGGGTGCAAAAGAGCTAGAGGATAAATAACAATATGGAGATGAGGTAGTTGGGTGTGCTATTTACAGATTGGCTGTGTACAGGTGCAGGTACTTAAGTAGTTTTTTGAGTATCTGTACTTTACTATTTATATTTTTTACAACATTTACTTCACTACATTCCTAAAGAAAAGTATGTATTTAAAAAAAAATATATACTTTTAAGACTTTTACTCAAGTAGTATTGTACTGGGTGACTTTCACCTTTACTTGAGTCATTTTCTATTAAGGTATCTTAACTGTTTTTTTTTTTTTCAAGTATGACAATTGAGTACTTTTTCCACCACTGCAAGTTGCATTGCAGGAAAGTTCTCCTGCAAAAGGTCCTACATATGTAAGCTAAATCCAAAATAATTCACAACTGCCCAGTATTCAATATGCAATATAGTCTAGCTATGTCTTTAGTGACAGATGCACAACACTAGGCTATATCACAAACATGAATACACAGTATATAACAGAAACATAACTCCAATCAGATAAACAACCAAAATGTTAAACAACAGTAAATAACAATATTAAAGGCATTTAACATCCATACACAAAAGGAAGTCAAGCACACAGCCATGCAGCAAACATATTTTCTATAACATGCAATTCAGCCATGCATTTTTCATTAGGCATACTCAATAGGCCCATTCAAGCATATGAAACACATGACACAGCAAAGACATCACAAGACATGCTAAAACAACATAGAACAAATCAAACAGACTGGTATACAATTAGAGAGCCTGGAGCATTTACAGGGTAATAATTACCAGATCCAAATAAATTAGAACCAGACATAGGGATCAAATAAGTGAAAAGCCTAACGAGTTATCTGTCTACAGACAGAAACAACCCTAAAGTGCCTCAATCCTTGTGGAGGAAAACACTGCAAACTTCATCCTCAAGGCCCACTAAAGACCCAGTCCATCCACAAACACTGTCCCCCTCTCCAGTGGCTGGTCCACACTGAAAACATTATTAGAATAGTAGGAATAAAAACACTGATTGAAGCGAAACAAGAGCTAGAAGGCATTGATTGGTCAGCCAAGATGCAGTGCTGGGCTAATAACATGCTGTCAATCAAATGCAATCAATCTGGGTGAGCTGTTGTAAGACATGTGGGAGGAGGGAAGGTAGGTAGAGGGGAGTTAAGCTTTTTTGCTGAGTTGTTGCCATTACCCAAACAAACAACCACTTCTGATGACAAATAAAGCATTTGAGTTCCATCTCTAAAATGAGCTAATCATACACTCAGCATATTATTTGCATCAAAAGCCTAATTCTTAATTTCCATATTGACTGCCATGTTGCATTGGCCATAACTAGCCTTTATGTTAACAAATCTAAGCTATTGCTATATGAACCTCCTCTTCACTCTTTCTACAGTATGATGCCAATACAGACCTATACCCAAACTCTAAAAAGATTTAAGATCTCACTGATTTTGCTTCTGGCTTAACAAGGCTTTGATTGGACTAACCTGAGGGGTATACTACAAAGCAGGATCAATGAGTTAGCCAGCTAACTTTGATGAACAACCGGAAATAACACATTTTCTGGTTCATTAAGGAAGCTAAACTTAGAAATGGGTTTTTGGTTGTTGAGTCAATGAGACCATGCTCATTTCAAGCTTACCTTAACCAAAAAAAGACCAGGTTATTTCAGAAGATTTTTGGCACATCTCATTGATCCTGTTTTGTAGTATACCCCTCAGACTCTTCTTGATTAGCATAATCTCTTCAAATATGAATGATTAGAGAGGCAGTGAGTAGGCCCATACTTCTGAAAGTCAAAACAATGCTTGATTAGGCCCACTGCTAGGGGGGAAACTTGAGATGGGCTTTACTATGACAAGAGAGCAAATTAAAGTGCCATCATGGTTCCCTCACAGTAATCATAATAACAATGGTTGTTGTCAAAGACTCCACTCTACAGGCCAACTTTCTTACAGTCTGGTGACTCTTGATGGGGAGGGAAGAGAGGGAGATGTACACTTTTTGTGGAATGCTGGCCAACCAAATATTGTAGTTAGTTAGCCTGAATTATTTATATAACAGTGTTAGGCTACTTAGAGTAAAAAAAGATTGAAGATTTGAGTCTGTCATGGTGTTGCTAAATTGAACAGGCCTATATTCAGAAGTGAGGCTGAGAAAGGCTAAGTCAAAGAGCTGCAAAACATATTAGAAAGGAAGTTCAACAAACGTGCACACGAACAGTTAACTGCCTGCAACAAACTGAAAACATCTCTTTACGTATTTCAGCTCTCACCCATCCATGCAAAGCCCATCTCAAGGAGAGCAGAGGTGAGAGCTTGTGGCACGCACACGGCACACACACACGGCACACACACAGTCAGCCAAGGAAGGACTCAGCCAGCCCTTTATCATAACTACTCCCACAATTACTCAGATCACCGGTTTACCTGCCTGGGCCTGGGCTGCTCTGAGCAGCATTACAGTGTCCTGGTGAAACCTCCAGGCAGCCAGCCAGGCAGGCAGAGAGAGCACATTAACTAGGCCGCCTGACATGGGAATAGGATGCCATAATAACACGCACCAGCATGTAGGGAGAGCAAGACTAGAGAAAACACTCACAAAACAGACTAGTCACAGCTGGGGGGGTGATGCGTTAGTCCCGAATCCCAATCACTAAGAATCACAGACTACAACACCAACCAACTCCTTTGCTGCCTCTAAATCTACATCTCAAAGTGTGTTGAGTAAAAACGCAGAGCTTTGAAGCGGCTAAAGCAATATCAAGGAGAACAGTGTAATGAGTGAAGAGCATAACAAGGAGATGTGGTTGATTTCAGCCTCTCTTTTCAAAACACTACTCCAAATACACTTCATTACCTAGATCAACAGAGTCATTGACAGTGGAGGAACTGTAAAGGAAGCTGCTGTGGTCTTTAAGCATGAAGAAAGAAGTCACTTTCACAGAGACACAAACTGCTCTACGACGTTCCAGCATGCATGGCAATCTTTTCATTAACGGAATGTTGTGAATTCAAAGGAGGCTCCTCTTGATTAGGCTAGCTGTTAAAACTGAAATTATGCAACTTATCAGGGCCATAGAAACACTTCTAGCATTTAGCAAACATAGCAGCCTGATCCCAGTGCATTCCTCATCCAGATGAATGGATAGGAGAGCTTCTAGCTCCAAGTGGTAGCCTTCCTTCTCTTTCGGGGCCTGCCCTGCTCCTGATCTCCTGGCCTCAACCTGAAACAATCACTCTTAGTTAACGACAACACTTCTGCTATTGACAGCATGATCCCGTAAAGCAGACACTTCAATCACCAGAGCAGCAAGCTCCTCTCCGGTCCAGGAGGAACACCCAGAGCAGAAGAGGAGAGGAGGAGGGGGTGGGGGTGGGGGGGGTCAGATGAAAATCAAGAGGTAAATAAATGAATCGATGAATGAATAATAGATGTGCCAGCTATAGTGGGCTCTCGGAGCAGAGCACAGTGCCACGGGGGGATGCAGTATTATTAACACTCTCTTACTGTTCATCTCTGTGTCATCACTGATACTCTTAGGAGGAGCATGGCCGGCATAACACACAGCTGATCTGTACATTCGATCCGGATTACGAATTTTCTTCAGTCCTTCAGGAGGCAAAAAGAGAGTAGAGAAAATCGAGGAAAAGAAGTAGGGTATTCTCCCAGATGCTTACAATAGCCCAATACAGCCCTGTTTCTTTCCCCCATGCAAACACATTGACAGACAAGGAGCAGCTGGACAGTGAAGATGTTTACCTGCAAACAACAGATTAGAAACAAACCTCACAATAATGTAACTAAGGCTTGAGTTATTCAGGAGACAGAGTTATTACAGACACAACAGAAACTGGATAACAGTACTACTCCTAGCCCTGACCTTGGCTTAACCTAAACCCCTGGATTGTGAAGAGTTAGCCTGCAATATAGTATCATGACCAAAATAAACAACTACCAGGATGGGTGATCAGCACTATTCACTGCCGAGGTGTAAAGATAACATATTTCAGCAAAATAGTCATCCACAGCTATACAGTGGGCTATATTCAAAATATTACATGCTACTGACAAAGAGCAAAGTGGTAAACCTAAGCTCCAATAAGCATTGTCATACACCCCAAAATATTTCCACCACCAGGCATCTCTAGTGAAAAGTGAAGGAAATATTTTGATATTAGGTGCACAGTTGAAACTTTCACAGACATTATTTTTTAAAAACACACCATTTATGCAAGTGGGAAAAGTGGTTCATGAGTAGTTCTATGTCACTGTTGAGAGTTCAAGACTGACACTTCAGCTGTCACTGAGTCTGGCACATTTTACTTTACATCTCAATGATCTTAGAGATCGTATTTCCAAACAGTTCTGACAGGTCTAGCATACAATACACCTTATTTTAAAAATCTAACAAAAAATAAGTTGTTGCATCATGGTTTTACATATGTAGAATAACTCAAGAGTTCTAAATTAGCTATTAAAAAACAAAACATGCGTATCAGACAATCTGACAGATCCAACCTGATTGATTTGTTCCATAGCATAGTGCCAGACATTTTGCTTGCTCGTTGGTATAGTCCTACATGATTGCTTATCTATTCTATTCATTATTTTTTTCTATGCTGCTGAATAATGCATCTCTTGGTTTAAACGAACAGTTCTATTTTTTTTCCCTGTTCTGGGAATGGTCCCTAATGACGAGTGAAGGGGCTAGCAATCAGGCTCATTGTAGGCCTGGCTGGGTTTGATTCAGGTCGATATTGGTCCACATCACATCAGTAGTAAGCTGGATGAATCAATGTGATCAATCAGAGAGGGCCTTGGCGGCATAGAGACAGACTGGTCTAAAGTATGACACCACCTGTCATCGGCAGCCAGAGTCAGCCAGAGTCTGGAGCACGGAGGGAGCAGACTTCCATCCATCCACACCTCACTAATTCAATTAAGGAAAAGGAAAAATCTCCAGCCTGATTCCTGGTTGATTCCACACAGAACTATACAAAGGAATGGCTGAGGAAGAAACGGTCTGTCTGAGATCAGGGGGAGAAGGTCACTTGTTCGATGATGTAACACTAGGCTACAGCCTGACTGAAGTTAATGACTGTGTGATTTCCAGATGACTTATTCTATTTTTGCACTCTGTGAACTTTCCAAACCCAGACAGACATCAACTATAAATAGGCCCCTACCATATTTGTTTGCAAAAGCATTGATACTTTTAAAGTGTATTATAGCCTCTCTTACTCACAGGTCTACAGTACAGTATGACCATATATCACATTCAAGTTGACATACAAGGTTATGTTTTCTCTGTTGAGGAAGATACCCTTCAGTGAGAACACGTTATAACCAGGTAAAGTGTACTGACCCAGAGATAGGCTAGGCTACAGAGGAGAGAAATGGCCTTCTGTCTACAGACCAAGGAGACTAAGTTAGTGGAGCTTATATAAGAAACATATCTGGCATTGCCTCTGTCCACTTCACACCCTTTATAAATACATGATCACCACTCTGAAGTCCTGAAGGATTCAAAGGTGTCGGGGGTTTACTTTAAAGTCTAAATTGAGAAGGAAAGATGTGTCACTTTATTGGAATGATCTTCATTCAACACCTGCTATTTCCGTTCCCTCCGTGACTAGTGGTATTTTTAGACTCACTGTTCTTTAGGAAGTGTTGGGGAAAGCCCTATCCCCCAGGGTCTAGCAATCAGTTAGATGGGTCAGAAGTAACTCCTGGTGTTACTCTGTACAAAGAAGACCACTGAGAGAGACTGGCTCATATCCTCATGGGAGTAGCACAGGATGTGACCTACAGTGCCATCAGGAGACCTGCCAAACAAGCAAACTATACCTATAGCCCCCACCCCACCACAGTCCAGGTGCTTCAAGGACAAAGGGATAAAAGAGATGGTGTTAATACCTGTGGGAGGATTACTGGATATACAGGAAAACGGTAGTGCATTAGTAGCAGTGCTGAAATAATATAAATATTATAGATGTTTTATTTATTTTTATCTCTAGGCCTAGACTATTCCATATTCTTCACATGTTCCTTTACTGAGACACATCATTGGATAACCGATTTTAAATGAATATGGAATAGAAAAACAAAGACTGGATGACTATTCTATGTAAAAGCTACCCGGCTCCAGATTGCCTGAGAGGACATTGTGTTTATGTGGAGGCATGAAGCACTCGTCTCTCTCTCCTCCTTCATCCTCCCCCTCCCCCTCCTTCACTGACCAACCTCACAGGAACACCGAAAATAACTCAACCTGCTCAGCAATGGGAGTTTCAAGTCAGGGTTTCAGTAAAAGCTCCTGGTGATGGAGAGGCAAAGAAATTAACAAAGGTAGTGACTATAGATACATTCATCTTGTGTGTATGGATGTAATGCATTAGGTCTAAACGCCACTGTGAAGTAGTAAGTCATTCCTATTACAGAGATAGGTATCCTCCCTTTTTAATTTTGTCATATACATCAGGCCTACTACTACACTTTAAATGTAAAGTGTGTCCCGGTATAGTCATTCCTTTTTCACAGCTCAATACCACCCCCCTGTGGAGTTTTGTTTAGGAGTTGGCACAACCAGCTCACAGGCTCAGCTCTCTCATCTTTGTTATTGTGGTCTTACACAACAGTATAGGAACACATTGACCATCAGTGTTATCTTTATCGTGTAAACCTAGATCATAAGTATGTATAGTATTTTTATTCTATATTGGAGGTGGCTCAAGCTGTGATAAGGCATACACAAATAGAAAGTACAAGATGGCAACTATTTGTCCCTATTGAGGCTACTAAGCTCACCCTAAATGAACACTCCCCTAATTCTTTTGACATCAATAGTTCTCTCTACATTAGTGTGTCAACATGGAACATTTCAGTGTATCTAATTATTTGATGTCTGTTTTAGGCCACTCTATGCATTCCAGATATTGCCAGCCATTTGAAAATATGAGCTCGCTCTTTGTCACCACCCCCTGGTTACATATGAACAATACAACTTAATGTATTTGAAAATATTATGAAGAGCATCGTAGACTAAATGCAAGAAAGCTCGACTGCAGTTTAAAAAACGACGCAGAACAACTCTAATGTTTATGAAAGCCGTGCACATTTTTAAGTTTAAAATGCATATACTAAGCCTTTATACACTATAGGAATGAATAGGCTGTCCACTCGGTTGTATTATCACATACTATCAATAATTATGATGCAGTATACATATACTTCTACTGCAATTAGGATACTAATTATAACATTGATTTTCTTCTAAACAAATCTACTTTGCAGGTTAATATGGTTTAGTCATAATCAAGCTTCTTAATAGCCTTAATTAAACAATGTTCATTGTGAACATGTTACACTTCTAAATGCATGCATTCCTCCTGTCTTATTCTAATTATTTATTATTACTTATTCTATTATTATAACATTTTGATTATTTTGACAATGCATTGTTAACTAATACTCAAGTGTTATAATCTCCTAATTAAATAACATATTCAATAATAAGTCAATATGGATCCAGACCAGATGCACATTTCAACCCAAATTAACTTCAAATATTCAATAGTGAAATAGGCTAGAATATCAAAACTTCCTTTTCAGATTGTCCCTTTGACAGAAAGTTAACACCCTTTTTGGCTAAATTAAAAACGCTCTTTAGAATCTTACTATCCATCACATCTGAGACACATCTGGTGGCATTCAATTCCAAAGCTGTGTATGGTACAACATTCTAGTTTTTTTTATTATATATATATATATATATATATATATATATAGTATAGCAAACATCGACATGATTATAAAATAACACTTTTAACTGAGCAATAATATAATGTTGTCTGTAAGACCGACACCAGCTAAAATCTCACTCGATAGGGTAGTTCCCTTTCCTTTTCAGGAACCTCAACCAACGGGTGATCTCGTCGAGTAAATAAAAAGATTGTCCAGGACTTGCAAGCAAGCATTTTTGTTACCAGACATGGTCACTGGATGGCTAAAATGCATTCTAAGCAAACTAAACTACAATCTAACGTTTGATACGTAGATTGTTATAGATATTCCATGTCAAATAGCCTATGTAATAGCTTGCTTGCGTTTATGTAATAAAAACACGCTTATTTTCAAAGCTGGATAAATAGAACAGAAGTTGGCAATGACATGTTGTTGTCATTAACTTAGCTTGTTTTATAGCTATTTAGCTTGCTGCTTCACTGAACTGAATCTAGAATAAATTACGATTATACAATCCAGCTTTTAGATCATGCTGGCTATTTTGTCTTCTTGTTTTTATCATGTGTAGGCTCTGATGGGCATAGCTGGCTAGAAGGCTAGCTAATATTAGCTGGCTAGGTAATGTTGTCTCCACGTTTAGCTGCCTGGTATTTCGGAGGAAATACAAGAGTGCTATTCTTGTAAAAACTCCACGTCTCTCATCACATATTTCACCAAAGTCTGACTTTAAAATATTGTATATCACATAGTTGTCTTACTGGTAAATTAATCCCATTATATCTCTCTTACCTTCCGGCTTGTTTTCGGCAGCCATTTCCCCTTCGCGCGCAACATCCTCCTCCTCCTCACGACCGTGGGTACCACGCGCGTGCACGGCGAGGACAGCACGAGGAGGGACTCGAGGAGCAGCAGCGAGTCCAGCCAATGCAAACTTACCATTGGTTGTGAGGCAATGACTGACAACGTTACTCTGGAATGGCTAGTGACATCAAGAAAAAACACGCATCCAATGCAACTACCAGACCACGTCATTGGCCGAAAGGTAACACCTCAAAAGTAAATGAACCAATCTGCTTTGGAATGGACTAATAATTATGTTATAATGACGCCATTTGGAATTGGGCATGAAGTCATAGTCTATGTCAGATTCAAATGTATACTGCTTAGATTAGGCTACATACAATAATTTCATAAAGTCAGCCATTTAGCTTATGCAACAGAAAAAAATGTATACATACATGTAAAGTGTTTATATAGGCTAATTCATAGTAAACGTTTACTATCCCTTTCTGCAGCTCTAACCATTTGAATTTACAACCCTGTGTTTTCTTTCTGCTTCCATTTTGCATTTATATTGATGTGTGAATTTTCTGTAATTCATGTAATTCGGGGCTCATCTCTAAAGAGACATTGAGACTCGCTGATAAGATAAAGGTTAAATAAAATACAAATAAATGTGTCTCTGATGGGCCAGACGCATGGGTGCTGAAAAGACAGCTCCATTCTTCGAGGACGCGGGTGATGTCACTGCGCAGCTATCGACGCGCTCGCACAGCAGCATAGCAAACGGAGCAAAAATAACACTGAGCGAAAATCAAAGCCCCGAAGTCCCTATTCAGAAATACAAGACACTAAAAGCATTATATATAATTTGAAGAGAGTGAGCATAATCATTATGTGTACAATGCACTGAATATAGCATGTATTTTAAAGTTCCGTTTGATAATAAACTTTATCACACGGAATCATGTAATGTGTAATTTAACAACTTTGTAACATTGTAACAAGGGAAGACAGTTTTGAAGTGTGAGTGTTCGTGAATCTAACCTGTAAAGGAAGCTGACAGAGTTATCATGCATTGTACATTGTTTACCAAACTATTTAAGCAGTTGCCAATTCGGCTACAGAAATAGCACTAATGGTTGTTGTTGTTGCAATTAGGCACGCTTTTGTGCCATAATAACAAAAAAATAACGTCCATTTGAGATAAATGATTGATCAAATAGATGTATGTAGCCTAATTTACGCAAAAAATATTTCTGGTGCGCCGTGCGCTGGTTTTTGACGCTGTCAATATGTTGGTAGGCATGCTTGATGAAGACATTCAGTCCACAAGGTGGCAACAGTGGTGAGGTTTGACAGATACAGACCGGAAGGGGGAATGAAAGGTTGTTAACATGGCGCCGGCCTTGGAAGACGGTGAATTTGACAACGATGATTACTATTCTTTACTTAATGTCAGAAGAGAGGTACGGCATGTTTGGATGCTGTTCGGATGTGTTTGTGTGGATATTTTGAGAAGTGATTTCATAGTCGGTTTGATGTAAGTTTTCTGGAACAAATAAATGTATGCGGCGTACCGTTTTGCTAGCTAGCCAGATAGCTAGCTAAGTCAGTTGACCCCCGTTTATGGTTGGGCGCGTTCGAGAGGATCCCTTTTGTCAAGTTGGTGACCATCGTTGCTCACCCCTTTCAAAGTGTTGCATTATGGGGATAATATTGTCTGGGGTTTGTTTACATGTCGGCTGCATGAACTTTACAAAAAACGTGATCAAAGGTCATTTAAGTTTTTATTGCAGTCGACTGAACGTTTCTGGTTTTGTTCCCCAACTTCATCCTGCAGCCATCTTTGTTGGGAGGCCCGATTGTCAATCAGTAACAACATTGATGATATTAGAGGCTCTCTCCCACCAATTGATTTTACAATGTATACACTTATGTTTGTGTGTGATATGGAGGATGTTTATTTCAACATTATAAAGAAACTTTTAAAAACAATGCCAACACTGCCATGTTGCACTGAGCCTTGCTGTTGGAAAACAACATTAGTGTCCGACTTTCGGCTGTCTACAGTCGGTTGCTTTAGCCTTAACACTCGAACAAGCCCATTGATTTCAGACTTGGATAAAATGTGGCTAACCAAATATACGTTAGCTGATACTATTTATACAATTGTTTAACACACATCACCCGTATCTAACATTAGCTGCTAACCAATAAATATGTGGAACTAACGTTACTAGCTCGTCAAAGTAAAGTTAGTTGGCACGAGTTAGGCAGCTAGCCAACCAACATTGAGTGATTGGTGACAATGACATTATCCCTGACTTTTGTCCATGCCATCATATAATAGACGGCGGGTATGGTCTGTTTTTCTCTTATAAATTATTTGAGTCGTCTATGCAGATATTGTCCGTGATCGAGAGCATCAAGTGTAAACCAATGACTGTATATATGAATGGACAATGCCACTGATCACGTGACACCATTCATATGTGAAGACTCAATAGCGCATTGAGACATAGCATGCGTAGTTAGAGCTACTCCAGGAAGTAACATTGCAGGCTAGCTCGGTGCTGCCCCCTCTCATTGAGCAACTCAAGTTGAAGGTCGACCGGGGTACTGCAGACTGCCATTAGCAACTAAACTTGTTTGCGATTTTAAAATGATCGGTTCAAGGATATCTGGTGTATTAGAATCAATTATTAGTACCATGCTTGTCTTCGAATGTTGTATTTACGTAAAGATTGCCATTTGTTCATTTACTATAATGGGGGATCCTGTTTTCTACAAACAATGCCTGCAGTATCGCGGTCAGCCTTGAATTTCCGTAGCTTCAATGAAAGAGGGCAGTCGTTCTCCCCTTGGCTAACGGGTGTAAAATGGCAAGCTAGTTAGCAGTGCACGCTATTAGCGTTTCATTCGGTGATGTCATTCCCTCTGAGACCTTGAAGTAGTTGTCTCCCTTGCTCTGCGAGGGCAGCGGCTTTTGTGGAGCGATAGGTAACGAAGTTTCCTGGGTGACACGTCGTGTTCAGAAGGGTCCCTGGTTCGAGCCCAGGTTAGGGCAAGGAGGGGGCGGGAGCAAGACTGTTACACAGCTGCTTGGCTTGATAGTTAGGCCTCAAGTGCAACATGTAATGTTAGGTCGTCACTTCAAAACCCTTTGTTGTAAAGATGTATTTGTTTACTTGGAATCATATTAACTAGCTAGTACTTTCTCATAAGTAAGTTGAAGTTCTCATGTTTTCTTCTGTTCATCTATTAGGCATCACAGGAGGAACTGAAGGGGTCATACAGGCGACTGTGCATGCTCTACCACCCAGACAAGCACAGAGACCCTGAATTGAAAAGGCAGGCGGAACAGCTCTTTAACCTAGTGCATCAAGCTTATGAAGGTGAGAAGAATCCGAGACTGACTTCATGCCATGTTTCAATCATGGCTTCGCTCCGTTTCAGCTGAACATTTAGGTGAACTTTCTCGTTGTTGTCTCTGGATTCTATGTATCTGAACCTTTCATTTGAACTGATCAGTTGCATGTTTCTCCCTGTAGTCCTTAGTGACCCACAGTCACGAGCTATCTATGACATCTATGGCAAGAGAGGACTGGATGTTGAAGGATGGGAGGTAAGTACAGCATTTTCTTTTGGGCTTGCCTTTATAATATATATACATAGGCTACTGTGGCAGGAAGTACTATAAATGTTCATTGTCAAGCTAATGAGTGTCGCTGATCATCAGGCAGAAATGGTTCATGTCTTACTGATTCTAGGTGGTGGAGAGAAAAAGATCACCAGTAGAGATCCGAGAGGAGTTTGAGCGTCTGCAGAGAGAGAGGGAGGAGAGACGGCTACAGCAGAGGACCAATCCCAAGGTCTAATGTTTATTTGTGTGTGAGTTTGTGTGCTGTATTAGTGACTATAGGACTGAAACCCTGCTGTTGCATGATCATTTATTGATGTGACTGTCTCATTCAGGGGATGATCAGTGTGGGTGTAGATGCCACAGACCTCTTTGATCGCTATGAGGAGGATTACGAGGATGTGCCTGGAGGGGGCTTCCCACATGTTGAGATCAACAAGATGCACATATCACAATCCATAGAGGTAATAGAAAAGCTCGAAATGGGTTTGAAAAGTTCTTAAAATATGTGTATAGGTAGAAGTTTGGCTAACAGACCACCATATTGGAAAACTAGGTGTAATGTTATTTGCTACCTTGCAGGCCCCCCTCACCACCTCAGACACAGCTGTTCTCTCTGGCTCCCTCTCAACCCACAATGGAAACGGAGGAGGAAACATTAACGTGGCACTGCGGAGAGTCACCTCTGCTAAGGGCTGGGGGGAGGTCAGGAACCATTCAATCATTTACAGTTTCTACCTACATATACACATGCACATATAGACACTCACACACACACTGCATACTAGTGCTTTCAAATGCTCACACACCTAAAAAAAACATGCAAACAAACAATTATCACATTTGTGTTCTATTTTACACTGAGTACACTGAGTAGCACAATGTGAAAGTTCTATTTTAGACAGAGGTTATTTGTTTATCCACCAGGTGGAGTTTGGGGCAGGAGACACACACGGGCCCCTCTTAGGTATGAAGATATTCCGCAACCTCACAGCTCGCTGGTAAGTCAAGATTCCAGAACATTAGAAATCTGTAAAGCAGCATCCCATTGTGTTTGGGCTACAGTTGAGTCAGAAAAGACGTAGAATGACTTGTTTTTCTCCAGCTTTGTGACTGCTCAGTGTGGACTCCATTTCTCGTCCCGAGGCGTGCGGCCTGGTTGCACCACGATGCTGGCTCGGCACCTGGACAAGAACACCATGGGCTACCTGCAGTGGCGCTGGGGCACCCAGTCCTCCATGAACACCAGCATCGTCAGGGACACGAAGACCAGCCACTTCACCTTGGCCATGCAGGTCAGCACAGCATAATATAATTAAATAGTGCAACTGTAGTATAAGAAGGGACTGCCGTCTGTTGCGAATGTATTCTCTATTTCCTGTCCTAACCGTATTTGTTGGCCCTCTGCAGCTTGGGATTCCTCACTCCTTCATGATGATGAGCTACCAGTACAAGTTCCAGGACGATGACCAGACCAAAGTCAAGGGCTCAATCAAGTATGTCCACTTTTATAATAAGATTTGAACATTTGGGCCTCCCGAGTGGTGCAGCGGTCTGAGGCATCCCTACAGACCCGGGTTCAATCCCAGGCTGTGTCACAACCGGCTGGGAGTCCCATAGGGTGGCGCACAATTGGCCCAACGTTGTTAGGGGTGGGTTTACTTATCCCATCCCGCTCTAGCGACTCCTTGTGGCAGGCCGGGTGCCTGCAGGCTGACTTCGATCGTCAGTTGAACGATGTTTGGTGCAGCTGGCTTCCGGGTTAAGCGGTGGGTGTTAAGAAGCGCGGTTTGGCGGGTCATGTTTCAGAGGATGCATGACTCGACCTTCGCCTCTCCCAAGCCTGTTGGGGAGTTGCAGCAATGAGGCAAGATCGTAATTGGATATCACGAAATTGGGGAGAGAAAGGGGGTAAAATACAAAAAAATCCAGATTTGAACATTTGTTTGTTTTGATAAATGGAGGCCATTGCACCTTAGAACTGAAACCTTTATTATAAATCATCAGGTCAGTTCATGGACAATATAGGAAGACTTGCTGACTGTCTGTCATTGTCTTGTAGAGCTGGCTTTTTTGGGACGGTGGTGGAGTATGGTGCAGAGAGAAAGATCAGTCGGCACAGTGTCTTGGGGGCGACTGTCAGTGTAGGAGTACCTCAGGGCGTCTCCCTCAAGATAAAGTAAGTATGGCTCAGTTCTTCTTAACCAAACAACCTCAGTACAGTAGTTGTTGGCATAAGGCATTTGAGTTATTCTTGAGTAGTGGCATTAGTGGCATATTTTGTACATCTTCTAAGTCAACTAATATGGTGACTTAATGACTTTTACTATATTTGACCGTTATCATAACATTGTGCCATCAGTAGGAGTAGTAACACCAATGACACATTTTAGGTCATTAAGGATTTTCTTTAATGGCGGCCACAGATTCTCAAAGCTAAGGTCATTAAACGCTTTTCAAAAGTGTGAAGTGATATGATTTATCATTTTTGCTCACAATTTAATTTCCCTTCATTTAAATTGAGTAAAACCAATGACATGATGTATTTACACACCAAATTATCCGTGGAATCCTATATTTTGACATACTAAAAAGGCGTGATTAGCTAATCATTTTCTTTCAACTATACCCCTCCCCGATTAGTTTGCCACTGGAGGGAATGCTCAAGGTCGTTGAATATCTTTGTAATGAGGGATTTTTAAGGCAATAGCACCAATGACAAGACTTAGGGACACACATTATAGTAAAAAAAACAACTTTTAGTTATTTGTCTATACAATATATGAAATACTTTTGTTTACTTTCTAGCATTCAAAATAATTGAGATCTCCAAAACATGTCCCTACTTGGCAATTCCAGGTTAAGAGTCAGTCATCATTCTGTTACCAAACTTTGCATCTGCTCAGTTCTTGAAGTAAATGTTTTTGTAAAATGTTCAGTGGAAATTGTTAAAAGTAGTCCATGGTTTGCTTAACTTTGCAATAGTTGTTTTTTGTTTGACATTTTTAAAGTGAAAAATCTGAGTCTCCGCATCACTACTGGGAAAGACGGGCCAATTAGCTTGCTCTAAGTACTTAAAGGTAGTCAGCGACAGTGCTACAGTATGTTTCCATCCCATCCAGACTCTGTGATAAACAGAAAGTCTGTGATAAACAGGAAGTGTGCCTGCTCTGGTCTTGACACGTGCACTTTAGCAACAGCTCAGATACACTCTGATTATGTATCAGAGTGAGATTTTTATTTGTCAATTGGCAGCCAAGCACCGATCATCATGTCAGCAGCATACAAAAACAAAAACTCCATATTTATTGGAAAGGAGCATCGAGCTCATGACCGTTCACCACCCTGTGAAGTTCATCGTAACTTAATTAATCTGTAGCTTAATAAATTGTGTATTGTTTTAAAAGTCATGGGAGGACCCCACAATATCATAGCGTGACTGCAAGTTTACTGTGACGTGATGGTCATTCTATCAACAGATGTGCAAGAAAACATTTTCACTGCCATTTGTTTCGCATGATTTATTTCACCAACAAAAATGTTATCCACACCGGTCTTGTATTTTGTTCGGTCGCCATTTGGACCGTTTACTGGCATCAGGCCTGTCGTGAGTTTATTTTACATTTTCTAATACAACAGATACTTTACTCACGTAAAAATGGTTCGATGGAAACTTTGTTATTGTTGATGCATCTTATTTGTACAGGCTGAACCGAGCCAGCCAGACATATTTCTTCCCCATCCATCTGACTGACCAGCTCCTGCCCAGTGCAGTGTTCTACGCCACGGTTGGACCACTCGTCTTCTACCTCGCTATTCAGAGACTCGTCATCAGGCCCTACGTGCGTGCCCAGAAGGAACAGTAAGACTGCCCACTTATCTACACTTCATGTTAGTCTGTCACTATTTCAACTGCTCATTGTGCGATGGCCTTAAAGCTTCATAGCTTGGCTTTACTAATAGAAGAAGTCATAGTAAACTAATTTTTGTGGATTTGTTTTTATTGCTTATATCTGGTGGTTTCGAGACACTGATTTACAGATTTTTGGCTTGGCTAGTTAGCTAGCTGGCTAGTGTTTGTTAAAAAAAAACAAATGCATTTGGACTCAGTACCAGCTTTTTTTATTTCACCTGGCTGCCAGTTCCTGATCTTTTGAGAGCATCATGTGAGGAGTCGCTTTAAGCGTGATAATAATGGGAGACAGAAGAATCCAGCAGTGCTGAGGCAGAGGGCTCGTAGTGAGGACGACTGGATACTATTCTGAACTGTGTTGTGAGCTTTCTAGTGCAAAGTGGGTGCTTCACAGAGCAGAAGAAGTCCAGTGCCTATATGACTAAGGCTGGTTCCCAGACTTGCCCTCACCAAGACTCCATTTCTATAATCTACCATCCTCTGATCAGTTCTCTCCTCTCAAACCATGAGCTGACCCTCTCCATCTGCAGAGGATGCAGCCTTCATATTGCATTGTTTGTTTCTTACGAAGCGCTTTGAGATTTCTATTATGAAAAACGCTGTAGACGTTCAATAAATGTATTATTAATTCATGTATTATTAATTCATCCATTATGCCTCTCCACTGTCTAGGGACCTGGAGAAGCACCGGGAGAGTTCAGCCTCGGACATTGCTAGGAAAAGGCAGGAGGCAGAGTCTGCTGTGAGTTCACTATGTCTCCTCATAGAAATACATAATGTATATCAGCATCAAGCAAACACACATTCCTTACCATATGATTAGATGCTCTATTGGTCTCTTGTGTGTGAATGTTAGCAGCTTGATCTGACATCTCGATTTTCTTCTGAAGGTTTTGCTAATGCAGGAATCTGTGCGCAGGATCATTGAAACTGAGGAATCTAAAATGGGTAAACGGACTTCTGTCAGCACCAGAAGTGATCAGTATAACAACACGTTACAGAAGCTATAAAATGAGTTGAGTGACTCATCATGCTGACTGGATAATGTTTCCTGGATCAGGTCTCATCATCCTCAACGCCTGGTACGGCAAGTTTGTGACGGACAACAGTCAGAAGCATGAGAGGGCAAAGGTCATCGATGTGACTGTTCCGCTGCAGTGCCTGGTGAAGGACTCCAAACTCATCCTCACAGAGGCCACAAAGGTATACAGCCATAGTTACTAGACTAACTTAGTTTCCTGGAGTTCCCTTTCCTTTGGCATTACTGAATGCAAAATATCAGTATTAGAGTCATTTTGGTCCATTCAAATTTTTTCGGAGTATGATACATGGTACAGTACATGGTACTGATATTATTAATGCCATTTTTGGGGTTACAGAAACACACCATAAAACGATAAACTGCCTTAGGTGTAATAAGTAGGGTTGACAGGTCTGTGATGATGACTGATGTTGTTATTGTGTTGTCCTCCCAGTCAGGACTACCTGGGTTCTATGACCCCTGTGTGGGGGAGGAGAAGAGTCTGAAGGTACTGTATCAATTCCAGGGAGTGATGCATCAAGTCCTCTCTCCTGAAGGGGAAGCACTCAGGATACCAAAACAATGTAGGTGGCCTTACCAATGTGTCTGCTCAACTACATGAGTTCCATTTCTTAAAACACACACTGTATTTCTGTTCAACAGTATTCAATTGCTGTTTTTTTTTCTCTTTCCCTCATGTAGCTCACAGGATTGATGCCGACACATAGGAATCTCTTTTCTGGACCGAATGGGACATTACACAACGTTAAACTGATAGTTTGACAATGGATGGACAGACTTGTATTATAGAGACACCAATTTACCCCTTGTGTCCTAAAAACAGTCCTGCATATCCCCTCTTTATGTTGTCCATAGGAGGAGAAATGGCAGAAACTTTCTCAACAGGGGGTTGCCCTATTGAATGAAATTCAGTCTAAAGTCACTTAAAATGGGATGGTCGTAATCTCAAAGTTCTCCCCTTTCAGGTATGGCTCGTAATGGATGACTCAGTACTGTATGGACACTGCAGTGCCTATGTGACCCTCTTGAATGTATTAATGCACTTCTATATATTTGCCATATTGTTAAAATATCTTCCAAGCTGCAATAGCCCAGTTTGGAAATTGAGCTGGAAACAATATTTTTTCACACAATTGTTTTGTACAACAAACTATTAGTCAAAAGATTAACCCGAAGTTGATTGGAAGTGTACCCCACCTTCTGTATGGTTTGAACTGTCAGATCAATGTATCTACTGACATGATTGCCCAATAAGGCTATGTCATCTGGGTGTTCCTGTGCCTGACAGGTCAGTGAATAGTACAAGGCTGACCTGACTGATAACATGACATACTTTCATTAAAGTACAGAAAAAAACAGACATGAGATGTAGGCCTATATTCAGTTATGTAACTTGAGTGGTTTATTGACATGTACATCTAATGCATTTACACTTTAGTTCTAGGGAATGTATTAGAAAACGTATGTGTTCATGCAATGGTATTTTTGAAATATATATATATATATATATTAAAAAAAAAAAAAAACTTTCAGGTCATGTTTGTAAAGGCCCTCATGCGCAAATGTCAATGGAATATTTTTCAACTTCATTTGTGTCTTAATCCTTGATTGATTTTAATTCAGGAATAAAAACTCAGTCCAGGAAGGTCCCTTTAAACTAGTGGGAAAAGTATATACTATATTATCCAAAGAATGGTTTTGTAGATGTCAGCAAGATGGATAGGGCTGCAAAGCTTTCCCAAATAAGTATTTTGCACTCATTGACCAAGAGGAAATTGGAAAAAGTATGTCTTCAAGACTATGTTTTCAGAAGAGGATCAGCAAATGAATTTAACTCCTTGTGTTCCAATACAAAATAGCTTTCCAATAAAACCAATGTCAATCAATGGGTCAGCTGATATCATTCACAGCTATCCTCTGTACACTTGGCCATATAGATACTTTACCAGCAGCCCTGGACAGATTCGTCCACCTGCGTAGACTTGACAACTCGGCGCGTGCTGCCTTCAATTTGAACCTCATCTTGTTGATCAGCTGGCTCTTCATTTGTAACCTTCTGTTGAGCCATGTGTTGGTATCCAAGGCTTTGAATAGCTGGGCCTTCAGTGCACATGGGTCGGACAGCGAGTAACTGTGATCGGAGATGACGACATGCTAAATAAAGAAAATCAGTTATGACTGAAAGAATAATTGCAGGTGTTTAGTTTCAATGTGATACTGCAGAAATGTCTGTAACAACCCTATGGCTCAGTCTCAAACCATACAGAATACAATGTTGCACAAGACTCACATAGAAGTTGAGTATTAGAAGACTGACTGGGTAGGGTAAAGACTAGCTAAGAATGCTCAACTTCAAGACAAGATATACATAATATCACATCTCAATGGAGTTGAGTGGCAATTAGTTTTGGCCAATGATGTGTATTAACCCTGGATTGCTGATGCTTGGCCATTGAGTGGCTTTGAATCCACCGGTCAGTCAAATTGGCACTCCCCAGTAAGAACGGTCCTCCATAGGAATTACTGGAATTTCAATTAAATGTTACAAGTATTGTTTTGTTGTAGTGGGGACAGTAACATTAGTACTATAAAAAAATACTTAAAGGAAAATGTTTTATATTTTTATGTTAAGCTAACAATATCATTTAAAAGTATGTGTTAAGGTGTCTTTTATAGAATAAATGTGTCAAAACAAATGTAGACATTAACAAATACATTTCTATTGATGGGTTTGCTTCACTAAAACGATGTGTGCGCTTCCATGGGGCAGAAGTCGGTGTGTTGTGATTCTGCATGGCCAAGTTGCTAGCAAGAATGACAAATCTTGTTCTTGATACCATGTCTTGTTTTGAGGTGTTTTGACTGATTTCATGTCAATGCTAATATGGCTCAAATTCTCTATCTACACTGAACAAAAATATAAAACGCAATATGTAAAGAGTTGGTCCCATGAGCTAAAATAAAAGATCCCAGAAATGTTGCATTAGCACAAAATGTTTATTTTTCTACATCCTTGCTAGTGAGCATTTCTCCTTTGCCAAGATAATCCATCCACCTGACAAGTGTGGCATATCAAGAAGCTGATTAAACAAGATCGTTACACAGGTGCACCTTGTGCTGGGGGACAATAAAAGGCCACAGATGTCTCATATTGAGGGAATGTTTCCAGAGAATGTAATGCTTATTTCTCTACCATAAGCAGCCCCTGTTTTAGAGAATTTAGCAGTACAGTGCATTCGGAAACTATTCAGACCCCTTGACTTTTTCCACATTACAGCCTTATAAAATGTATACATTTTTGTTTTAAATGGCCTCATTAATCTACACAAAATACCCCATAATGATAAAGCAAAAAGAGGTTTTTAGACATTTTTAATCAGGCGGAGTGCTATAGAGTAAAAGGCACATGACAGCCTGCTTGGTTTGCCAAAAGGCACCTAAAGGACTCCGACCATGAGAAACAAGATTCTCTGTTCTGATTAAACCAAGATGGAACTCTTTGGCCTGGATGCCAAGCGTCACATCTAGAGGAAACCTGTCACCACCCCTACGGTGAAGCATGGTGGTGGCAGCATCATTCTGTGGGGATGTTTTTCAGGGACTGGGAGACTAGTCAGGATTGAAGGAAAGATGAATGGAGCCGAGTACAGAGAGATCCTTGATGAAAATCTGCTCCAGAGCGCTCAGGAACTCAGACTGGGGAGAAGGTTCACCTTCCAACAGGACAACGCAGGAGTGGCTTCGGGACAAGTCTCGATCGAACATCTCTGGAGTGACCTGAAAATAGCTGTGCAGCAAAGCTGACAGAGCTTGAGAGGATCTGCAGAGAAGAATGGGAGAAACTCCCCAAATACAGGTGTGCCAAGCTTGTAGCATCATACCCAAGAGGACTCAAGGCTGTAATTGCTGCCAAAGGTGCTTCAACAAAGTATTGAGTAAAGGGTCTGAATACTTATGCAAATGTGATATTTCATATATATATATATATATATTATTTTATACATTTGCAACAAAAAAAAACATGTTTTTGCTTTGTCATTATGGGGTATTGTGTATAGATTGATAGGAAAAAACAAATTAATCCATTTTAGAATAAGGCAATAACGTAATTAAATGTGGAAAAAGTCAAGGGGTCTGAATAGTCCCCAAATGCACTGTATATCTAACCGGCCTCACAACTGCAGCTCAGCTGAGACCAGGCAGCTGATGAAACTGGATTTGGACAAGCACAACCAAATAATGTCTGCACAAACTGTCAGAATCCTTCTCAGGGAAGCTCATCTGCATACTCGTCGTCCTGACCAGGGTCTTGACCTGACTGCAGTTCGGCATAGTAACCAACTTCCGTGGACAAATGCTCACCTTCGATGGCCACTGGCACACTGGAGAAGCGTGCACTTCATGGATGAATCCTGGCTTCAACTGTACTGAGCAGATGGCAGACAGCGTGTATGGCGTGGTGTGGGCGAGCGGTTTGCGGATGTCAACGTTGTCAACAGAGAGCCCCATGGTGGGGTTATGGTATGGGCAGGCATAAACTATGGACAACAAACACAACTGCATTTTATGGCAATTTGAATGCAGATACCATGACGAGATCCCGAGGCCCGTTGTCGTGCCGCCGCCATCACCTCATGTTTCACCATGATAATGCACTGCCTCATGTCGCCAAGATCTGTACACAATTCCTGGAAGCTGAAAATGTCCCAGCTCTTACATGCCCTGCATACTCACCAGACATGTCATTCATTAAGCATGTTTGGGATGCTCTGGATCGACGTGTACGACAGCATGTTCATAAAAAGTGAGAAAAACATCTGCCAGGGCAAGGGTATCGATTCACATGGTGAGAGGAATCTTACAAGCAGTCTTTCCCAATGTTGACATTGCCTAGAAAATATTATTGAGTTTACCTGTTACCAATGCATCAGGGTAGCGTTCCTTTTCAAAGCTGGCTCTTGTCAAAAACAGACTGAGATCAACGATGAGGCAGGAAAGATTGAACCCTTTGAATCTTATGGCTCTTGAGAATTATGTACTTAGGGCACTTGATTTCAAGGACATAGTTGCAGATTTTGCTGCATGGAAAATGAGGAAGAAATCATTTTAAGGTAAACCATGATTAAACTTTGTGTATTAAATGAATGTACTGCATTAGACCTAATGCTCGTCCGCTGGAGATGGTCCAGACAGCTGGCAGAGGCCGCGCTATTGTTTTCTTTGCGAAGGCTGTGCGGATGGTAACTGTCCACGGTCCTCCTGAATCAATAGTGGGACCATTCTGTGCAGCCTAGGACATACCGTATATAACAAACCGTTGTATGTTTTGTGGACTTTACCGGATAGACATTTCTCTCTGGTTTTAACCGTGATGATTATGAAACACAAACGGATAAATGTTATGCTTTACTGTGCTGTATTTTAGCCTAGGCCCTATTTCATTTGTTTATTTAGAGAAGACACATGCCTATAATCCCGTGCATAAAGTCAATTGAATTAAAATTGCCAAAATGAAATACCCTAATCCTGTCTATACATAAATACAATCATTGAAATTAGGCTACTAAAGCATGATTTGGCCACAGAGGATCATTAGCTTCTTTAAAATAAAAAAAAGTGGATTGTTCTAAATCGCCTACAGTCCGAAGGAAAGGCAGCGTGCACAATAACGGGCAGATTATTGTTGAGTTGCGACTGTCACTGAAAAGTAGAAGCCCAGCCAGGCATATCGCAATATTTCAAAATACAATTGCGGGAAAACATAGTTTGGAAAACAAAATGGTATTGCTGTAAAGATAAGGTAATGAAAATACTAATGTATTTTAGTTGTCAAAATTCTCAACTTAATTGAACGAACAACAGTATAGCATATCTTATTGGCACCAGTGGAGAGCATCGGCAAATTCTTAACATTGCAAATTCGTAACATATAATACGAATTGTAATTCCTAACATATGAAATGGGTGATGGACATCCACAAATGAATTAATACCATACGAAACGTAACATACGTATCATACTAAATTGAGTGTCTCTGATTTAAGTACAGAATAATACGACCTGGTTGGTGTCTCCCTTTCTTGTAGGCCTATTATATGGACAACATTGCTTTTATAGATATGTTTGTCAGTGTCAGCAAAGTAGGCTACCCGTAATTTGTCGTATTAAAAAAATATGTGTAATCTCTCACTTCACACATGGAGTCTCTGACTGTAGAATCACTTTGACAGACAATAACAACAAGCTTCACATGTGAAACATGTATAGGCTATGTAATGATCTATCCTTGTAGGCCATGGGTGTCAAACTCTGGCCCGTGGGCCAAATTTGGCCCGCGGGGTAATTATATTTGGCCCGCGAGACAATACCAAATTACTACTAGAGCTGGCCCGCCGGTATTATACAGCGCATTCACCACTAATACTACGAATCCCATAATGCTCTGCTGTTTTCGCGCGCCAATCAGGACAGGACCCAGAAACGCTCTCTCCTCTGTGACAGTAGTCATAGCAACATAGACGCTACAACTGTCAGCGAGCTAACCCTTCCCAAAAATGGCGAAAAGAAAGGCAGAAAACAGGAGCTTTCTGGACAAGTGGGAGGCAGAATATCTGTTTACATATGTAAAAGACAAACCTGTTTGTCTTGTTTGTGGAGTCAACGTGGCTGTGAGTAAGGAGTACAACATTAGACGACACTATGAAACGAAACACCATGACAAATACAAGGACCTGGACATGACTCAAAGGAGCCAGAAAGTAGAGGAGATGAAAAGAAGTTTGGTTTCACAACAGAATATGTTTAAAAAAGCCACATCACAAAGCGAGGCTGCTGTAAAGGCTAGTTATATAGTGGCAGCAGAGATCGCAAAATCAGCCCGGCCCTTTAATGAGGGAGAGTTCATGAAAAAGTGCATGATGAAGGTTTGTGACCTCGTATGCCCAGAGAAAAAACAAGCATTTTCAAACGTGAGCCTGAGCAGGAACACAGTAGCTGATCGCACATGTGATCTTGCCACCAATCTGTATGACCAGCTGATGGAAAAGGGAAAATATTTTGTTGCGTTCTCCCTCGCTGTGGATGAGAGCTGCGACGCATCTGATACTGCTCAGCTGTCAGTCTTCATCCGTGGAGTGGACTCAAATCTGTGTGTTACGCAGGAGCTATTAGGATTCAAATCAATGCATGGCACAACCACAGGAAAGGAAATCTTTGAGGAGGTTTCCAAATGTGTAACTGAAATAAAGCTGCCGTGGGATAAACTCGTTGGATTAACGACAGATGGTGCGCCAGCGATGTGCGGTAAAAAGAGTGGACTGGTGGGCATGGTTCGGGAGAAGATGCGGGAAGAGAACTGTGCAGGTGAGCTAACTGTTTACCACTGCATCATACATCAGGAAGCACTGTGTGCCAAAGCCCTAAAGATGGAACATGTTATGACCACAGTAACACAGGTAGTTAACTTTATAAGAGCCAAAGGTCTAAATCACCGCCAGTTTAAATATTTTCTGGAGGAGTGTGGTTCGGAATACGCAGACGTGCCGTATCACACAGAGGTGAGATGGCTAAGCAGAGGAAAAGTACTGAACAGATGTTTCGAGCTGCGTGAGGAAATATGTCAATTCCTGGAAACCAAAGGGAAGGATACAGCAGAGCTCCGGGAGCAAAAGTTCCTGTGTGAGCTGGCCTTTCTCTGTGACATCTCGAGCCATCTCGATGAGCTGAACCTGCAGCTTCAGGGGCGGGGGCGCATCATCACAGACATGTACGCTGCAGTGAGGGCCTTCAAAACTAAACTGTGCCTGTGGGAGAATCAGATGCTGCAAGGAAACCCTTGCCATTTTCCCTGCTGCCAATCCATAAAAGCGCAGATCTCTACCGCCGTGTTCCCATGCGCACAGTTTGCTGAAAAACTCAGTGTTCTCGCCGCTGAGTTTAGCCGGCGACTTGCCGACTTCGATGCCCAGAAATGCAAGTTTGAACTGCTTAGTAATCCCTTCGCAGTTGATGTGGAAAATGCACCAACCAACATCCAAACGGAGCTGATTGAACTCCAGTGCAACGACACGCTGAAGTCAAAGTATGATGCTGTGGGCGCCGCACAGTTTCCACGGTTCATCCCTGACACAATGCCTCAGCTCCGCACCCAAGCTGCTCAGATGCTCTCCATGTTCGGCAGCACTTATCTATGCGAGCAACTTTTCTCCTCGATGAAGATGACCAAAACAACTCACAGGAGACGTCTGACTGATGAACATCTTCGCTCGATACTGAGGATTTCTTCAGCTCAGAGCTTGAGCCCAGACATTGATGAACTAGCATCCAAGAAGAGATGCCAGGTATCTGGCTTGGGCACATCAGATTAGACCAGTGTGCAATAATTAACGTTTTCTTTATGCACTTTTTCTTGCTACAAGGCATGGGCTTGAATGGTTGATTGATTTATTATCATTTTATTTGTCAAATTATTAGCCAGTGGAAAAAGTTTATTTTGGTATTTAAATCAGAAGGCTGCAAATAGAAAAGAGGCATACAATTTTTATTTAAATTGTATTTATTTAATAAATGAATGCCATTGATGTGTTTTTTCATTTGAAATTCGATTTTGCATGTCTCCACTATTAAATTATATATTGTATGGTAATAAGCGATGCTTGTTCCATATTCAATGTTAAAGCAAAACTTGTTTGGGTCCATATTAAAAGGTTAATTTGTTCAATGTTGGCCCGTGACTTTGTTCAGGTTTTACATTTTGGCCCACTGGGTATTTGAGTTTGACACCCCTGTTGTAGGCTATGTAGCAATGTCACATAGATCATTTTCTCTAATTTTAGACAAAGTCTTTTCATTGTTAAAATAGGCCTAGGCTATATTTTTTTCTCTCAAATGAATAATCTTCCAAGTAATTGAATACAATCATCCGTTTGGATATTCAAATAACAATGCTCATCCCTACTTGTTACTTAAATATCAATTATTTAACGCTTACTGTGTACTTGTGCTTGTTCTGACAGAGTTGTGAGTGGGAATTGGAATCTCTTTGCCACTCAACCCTATTGTATCGTGCGTAGTTGAGAATTCTCAGCTAGGTAAAAGCTCACTTTCTTGTTGCCCTCTGCAGATTTTGATAGTAGTTTCTCTTCTGGGTCCAGGCCATTCTGTGTTTCCATCTTTTCGTGGGACACACTGACACACTTTGGAAGCATTTTGAGCCTTTTTCCTGACATTCTTTTCTAGTAATAAAATAAACCATTAGTTAATAGCAAATAATCAAATAATAAGCCAGTTAGAAAACTTTTTTTTTTGATGACAGGAGGCAAGTTCTCTTACATGCACACACAAAAAAAGTTAGGCTAATGCACATTCATTAGATACCTAAAATGTTTGGAAAAAGTATGAATCCAATAGATGCTGATGAAATGAGTAGGCCTACCTTAGAATTTGGTGGTGGGAATGTAAAGAGAGTGGGTACAGCATTCCACAGCAGGTTTTTGCGGTTGCCTAAACCGCTGAAACAATCCATAGTAAAATGAAGTGAGCAGATGACCATATGTTTTTTTGGATAAAAGTCATCCCGGCATATGTTATCCAGCCATTGTCTAAATACAGTTGGTTTGCTGAAAGGAAATCTGTAGAAATTAGATATGGTATACAGTGAATTGAGTGAAATCAACACACAATCATGTAAAAAAAATATATATGGTAATTGCATTGCGTTGTAATCAAACAATATAACTAACCTGTGAAAAGTAATATCTGTATGTTTGCTGTACCTATTGGTACAGTTATATGCAGAACAACTTTTCGGCATGATATTGCCCTGAACTAAGATGGCGGTCGACGGTCGTCGCCCCTCAGTATATCAAAAGAGTCATCATACCAAATATATAATAATAATATAAATATAAATGAAGCGATTATCCTTGAAAACATGGTTCCAGGGTGGCTATGCGATATAAACTGTGGTCTGGTCTAATGTATATGAACCAGAAAAAAATGAGGGAGTGGGATGTCTCGCTTCCTCTTCCGTCTCTGATCATATGTCGTAATATGCTAGGTCTATTCGTCCCATCTCGTACCCTTTTAGACCATCTCTGTTTGGAGAATGTATTGATTTAATGAGTTTGTCTCCAAGACCAAAGATTAAAAATGTACGCCCAGCACAGCATAGTATATTGATTAAACATGATATTTCAGATTTGAGAGCGCAGAATCCAAAGTGCGCATCGATTACAATCATGTTGCGGTTGCTCTGGAAAGCACCCATTTTACTAGGACCACCAGAACAGGTGACAGACACTATATTGTTGGGAACTTTGAGGCTTTTGCGCCAGAATGACTCAACAACCAACGGCTACATAGGCAACTCAACGTTGTGTTATTTTTCGTTTTGTCCTGTTCGTTCCTCGTAGTTTAAAAAGGAAGTGGTACTAATTGTGTGCTATCGTTTCACTTCCGTATTTCGTTTGACGTCTAACTCCCGTGTTAACGTTAGTTGTACACCACTTTTTCGGTATGAAGAGGATAACAAAGTGGGGTCAATTATATAAAACACGCAACGATTCGGACTCAAGTTCGGTCCTGGAAAACGTAAGTAAACCCTAGCACAATAATGGACTAAAGGAGCCTAACGTTAATCCTTCTATATCCAAAGAACCTTAGTTAACTACATGTTCTGTTTAGAGGCGAATTGGCTCTGACACTGACAGCCAAATACGGTACGGTTCTAAGCAACAAAACCCTATTTTATATTACATCAAAATAATTTCACAATCTATGTAGCCGAACGTATTTTGTTGTGACAACGCGCCCGTCTTTCATTGCGTCACTGAGATATAAAATAACTGGAGACTGTCCAAGATGTCCGACCGTTTTCAACATAATCTATCCATTTTCGCATCCGTCAGAGGAAGAGGCGAAGCGAGAGGGATGACTGGGGCAAAAATCTGCCTTCTCACCCGGCAGCGTTATTTCGTTTCTTTCGCTAGGTCAACGAGTGTTAAATTTGGTCAACAAAAATGTAAGGGATTATTTGATACGTGAGTTTTTTTTTAGTGTGTTGCTATAAGGACACGTGATATACCAGCAACTTAAAGACGCGCGACAACGAGGTTCTAGCTCCAGCCTGTTTATTAACCTAACCCTCGCATGTCCAACATAGGTACGGATACCCCCAAGGGACATCCTACTACATCTTCCCCGCTCCCATGAACAAGAACTCAACATGCATAACTGAAATTCAATTTGGAAACCAGTATTATTCTCTAACATGCTACTTCCCATCCTGAAACAGTATGAAAGCATTAAATCACACAGTATGAACATTTAACTTAGGTACAGTCTCTTTTTGCTGGGTATGGTCCCACACAGTATGTTTTCTCTTCACATAAGTCTTTCAGCCACTCTGGTGGCTTCATATCCCTTTTTGGGCGTGCTTGTGGCTCTGTGAGCATTCTCTCTCCTTCACCCTCTTTTTGTGCATTTTCTTTGGCCTTAGTCTGTGTGGCAGGCAATGGGGAACGCAGCCTCCTGCCCATCAGGAGCTTGGCAGGCGACGGCCCATGATGCAGTGGTGTAACTCTGTAAGCTAACAGAGCCCTGTATGGATCCTTGTTCTTTTTCAGCAGTCCCTTGACTGTTTTCACAGCTCTCTCTGCCTCACCATTACTCTGTGCATGGTAGGGGCTACTGGTCACATGTATGAAGTCATATTCTGCAGCAAAAGCAGAAAAGGAGCTCGCAGAGAAATGGGGAGCGTTATCTGTAACCAGGACCTCAGCGACCCCTTGCCTGGAAAAAAATTACTTTAATCCATTGATACCCATAACCACATCAGCTGGTGTTGTCTTTGCTATTTCAATGTATCTTGAGCAGTAATCTACCACTAGCAGATAAGTGTCATTTTTCCAATAGAACATATCCACCCCTACCTTTTGCCATGGCCGTTTTGGCAGCTCTGTTGCCATCATTGGCTCCGGATGACAAGGTTGACATTTTGTAAAGACCTCACACTGGGCCATTAGCTTGGCAATCTGAGTACTCAGACCAAGCCACTACACTGACTGTTGAGCCCTCCAGTCTGCATTTAGTTATCCCCATGTGTCCATCATGCACTCTGTCTAGCATTTCTGGTTGTAGTCTCTGGGATAACTATCCGTTGTCCTTTCATGAGGTCTCCATTACAGTGGAAGTCACTTTGGTGCACCCAATAGGGCTTCAGCAGCCTGAGGCAGTTCCTCCTGCCTGGGCCATCCCTTTTTGCACTGCTGCACTATCTGTTGGCAGATGTGGTCTCGTTGTTGCTCCTCTGATATCTGTTGCAGTTTGGTCTGAGATGTAGGTAGACAGTCCCTTATTGCATTAATGGACACCTGTACCTCACCCTCTAGACATTGCTCCTCCTCTGATAATGGACGTTTAATTGGGGCCCTGGAGAGTGCATCTGCTGTTATCAGTGCCTTCCCTGGCACATACACCATCTTGTAGGTGAACCTCAGTAATCTGAGGCGGAAGCGCAGAACTCTGGGAGGCAAGTCGTCCAGTGCTTTTGTCCCTAACAGAGCCAACAGTGGTTTGTGGTCAGTCTCTGCTGTAAACTGCAGGCCAATAAGGTATTGGCTGAGCCTTTCACATGCCCATGTGATAGCCAACGCCGCCTCCTCCACTTGAGCATATCTTTGCTCTGTGTCAGATAAGCTTCGGGAGATGTATGCTATTGGACGCCACTCCATGTTGTCCTGCATCTGTGTGAGGACCGCCCCTAGCCCAAAGGATGATGCATCTGCTGATACTTTTGTCTTAGTGTGGGGACGGTACTGGGCCAGCACTCTCTGCGAGGCCAGATCTCCTTTGATTTTGTCAAACGCTACCTGTTGCATGTGACCCCATGACCAGTCATTTTCTTTGGCTAGTAAGTCTCTCAGAGGTTTGGTTGTATCTGAGATCTGTGGGAGGAACTTACCCACATATGTGGCCATGCCTAAGAAGGTCATGACTTCAGCCACATTCTGGGGTCTGGGCATATCTGTGATGGCGCTGATCTTCTCTGGGTCCGGCTCTATTCCAGCTGCACTGACTTTGTGTCCCAAGAACAAGACCTCTGATTATGCAAAAGTAAATTTTTCATTGAGTGTCAGGCCAGTCTCCTGGAGTCAGGTCAGAACTGCTGTGAGCCTTACATCATGTTCTGCTCTGTCCCTTCCGCACACGAGCACATCGTCCACGTGGACTATGACGCCACTCAGCCCCTCCAACAGCTGGGACATGCGTCTTTGGAAATGCTCAGGACCGGAAGCGATTCCAAATGGCAAAACATTAAAACAGTAACGGCCAAACGGTGTTATAAACGTTGTGAGTGCTCTACTCTCTGATGACAGCGGTATCTGCCAGAAACCTGAGCGGGCATCCAGCTTTGTGAAGACTTGTGAGCCATCCAACTGAGCCAGTGACTGCTCCACTGATGGCAAGATGTGTCTCTCTGCAGAGTGCCTCATTCAATTTAGTCATGTCCACACAGATCCTGATTTCCCCATTGGCTTTTGGGACCAGCACCATCCCTGCACACCAGTCTGTGGGACTCTCTATTTTAGACACCGCCCCAATTTCTTCCATCCTCCCCAACTCTTCCTTTACTCTGGCCAATAAAGGGACAGGCACATGGCGGGGTGTGGTAAAGGCATAGGGGACAGCATCCTCTTTCAGGCGGATTTTGTAGTCACCTACTATCCTTCCTAGACCAGAAAACACTTTTGGGAATTTATTTTTGAAAACCTCACCTGGGTCCTCCAGTTCGCTCACTCTCTCAATGAGTTGCAATGCTTCAATTGCTGGCAGCCCCAGCAACGGTCTGGCTAGAGAGTCAATGACGAAGACAGGCTGGATGGCACTTTTGTCTTTACTCTCCAGTTTAATCACCAAGTGCCCTACCACTGGTAAAATGTTATTACTGGGCAGTTTTTCTTTTTTACCGTACAGTTTTTTGTTTGTAGAGAGCAAAGGGCCATCTCTGAGCTATACAGCCTAGTTGGGATAGCTGTCACTGCTGCCCGTGTCTAGTTTAAATGACACAACCTCCCCATTGAGTTTAATGTCTGAGTGCCAGCCAGTATTGTTTCCCTTTACTTCTCCCAGAAAGATGATGTCCTGCTGTACCTCCTCTGAAACCTCATGCATTTGCTTTAATTGACAGACAGCTGAAAAGTGTCCTGTCCTGTGACATTTCCTGCATTCCACATCCTTTGCTGGGCAATCTTTCCATCTGTGGAAAGGGGATTTCCCACATTTGCGACAAACATTTGAACTAGCTACTGGTGCTGTCTGATTGTTTTCTCCACGTCCGTCTCTGTTCTGTGTTCCCCTCCGTTTTCTTAGCTCTGTATGAAAATGCATGTTTTTCCTCACTCTCCTCGTTCTGCAAGGAGCTGCTGTCGCGCAGTATCGTCTGCTGTCTTTTTACTGTCTCACTCTGCCTAACCTGGTTTACAGCTTTGGGCAAGGTAAGCTGGGAATCCAACTAACTTTTCAGAAAGTGATATTTCTTATTCCGACAATCCGATCTCGGATCAGCTCTTCCCTGAGCGCGCCAAACTGATAATGTTCTGCTAGTTTGTGAACAGCTGTGATAAAACTGTCGGTGGTTTCACCATTAAACCTAGCTCTCAAAAATGTTGTGTCTCCCTACAAAATGCGTTTCAAAACAGTCTTTAACCGCACTGTAGTTAAGTTTCTCTTCCTCGGTCAACGGCTTCATCACCCATAGAGTAGATCAGTGTATTAACTTGAAATGCCTAATTTTTCACGTTTACGCCTGATGCTACCCTGTACCTTTCAAAGCGCCAGATCCATTTCGGCCAGTTTTTAATGTCCATACAAACAAAATTCTCCGGGGGACTAATGCGAAATCCGTCAGCACTAGTCACTGGCCTGTCCGTGTTTGCGCCAGAGCCCGTTGAACTTGGGAGTCGCAAACCCTGAAATCCCGCCAGCTTCTTCCTCTTGCAACATGTTGTAAGCAGTAACTTAGTCCTTGCTCGTTAGCTAGCAAAATAATGATATGCGCTGTTTTATCTCCAACACTGTGCCCTCCCTGTTTTGAAACAGCCTGAATGTATGATTTACTTGGTACCTCCTTCATGTAGTATGATCTAAAATAAAGACGCACGACAACGAGGTTCTAGCTCCAGCCTGTTTATTAACCTAACCCTAGCATGTCCTACATAGGTACGGAGACCCCCAAGGGACATCCTACTACAATAAACTGTGGTCTGGTCTAATGTATATGAACAGAAACAATTAGGGAGTGGGATGTCTCGCTTCCTTTTCCGTCTCTGATCATATGTCGTAATATGCAAGGTCTATTCGTCCCATCTCGTACCCCTTTAGACCATCTCTGTTTGGAGAATGTATTGATTAAATGAGTGTCTCCAAGACCAAAGATTAAAAATGTACGCCCAGCACAGCATAGCATATTGATTAAACATGATATTTCAGATTTGAGAGCGCAGAATCCAAAGTGCGCATCGATTACAATCATGTTGCGGTTGCTCTGGAAAGCACCCATTTTACTAGGACCACCAGAACAGGTGACACTATATTGTTGAGAACTTTGAGGCTTTTGCGCCAGAATGACTCAACAACCAACGGCTACATAGGCAACTCAACGTTGTGTTATTTTTCGTTTTGTCCTGTTCGTTCCTCGTAGTTTAAAAAGGAAGTGGTACTAATTGTGTGCTATCGTTTCACTTCCGTATTTCGTTTGACGTCTAACTCCCGTGTTAACGTTAGTTGTACACCACTTTTTCGGTATGAAGAGGATAACAAAGTGGGGTCAATTATATAAAACACGCAACGATTCGGACTCAAGTTCGGTCCTGGAAAACGTAAGTAAACCCTAGCACAATAATGGACTAAAGGAGCCTAACGTTAATCCTTCTATATCCAAAGAACCTTAGTTAACTACATGTTCTGTTTAGAGGCGAATTGGCTCTGACACTGACAGCCAAATACGGTACGGTCCTAAGCAACAAAACCCTATTTTATATTACATCAAAATAATTTCACAATCTATGTAGCCGAACGTATTTTGTTGTGACAACGCGCCCGTCTTTCATTGCGTCACTGAGATATAAAATAACTGGAGACTGTCAAAGATGTCCGTTTTCAACATAATCTACCCATTTTCGCATCCGTCAGAGCGGAAGAGGCGAAGCGAGAGGGATGACTGGGGCAAAAATCTGTCTTCTCACCCGGCAGCGTTATTTCGTTTCTTTCGCTAGGTCAACGAGTGTCAAATTTGGGCAACAATAATGTAAGGGATTATTTGCTACGTGAGGTTTTTTTTGGATAAAATAGAAGTTTCGTACGGTTTAGGTTATGAGTGTGTTGATATAAGAACACGTGACATACCAGCAACTTTGAGAAAACACATTTTATTTTGGAGTTGTCTCTAATTCATGACATGAGGCTAGCATAGCATCTATCGCCATTGAATACAGACGGTTGACGTCAACACCCCTCATCAAATATATATATACAAATAAATTACAATAACGAGATCTCCTATCCACCAATCCAAAGAAAGGACTAGGCGGGAGGTTGACAGCCCGCGGCTCTGCTCTGTGGACAACGAATCCCATTGTTAGGGTGGCGACATAGTATTATTATTATCATGTTTGGTAACATTTGCCCATCTATTTATTTTGAGTTTCAATGAGTTGTAAAAATGTCTCAGAACTCTGCTGAATTCCCCCATTTGAAGGTCTGTTACGTTTACCTAGGCTACTTAACGTTACTAGCTCGGTATTTGAAGTTACATTATCATTGGTAGTGTATTATCAGGTAAACGCATATGCTTATTCATTTCTCAAATATTTATTAGCTAATCATTCAGTCGATTACGCTATGCTACAGCCATTGAATCTGTCTTTGAGCGTTAAATGGCTAGATCTGTCCACGACATTGTTGTTATTATTATTATTGTTCAATCTTGAAATACAAGGGCAAGTGTTATTAATCAGTGACTGAAACTTCGCGTTACGTGATATTTACTTCCTGGACTTGGAGAGCGCTCAAAGCATTGTAGAACGCTTCTCTGAATAACGGGGCGTGGTTTAGTCTTAACTGCGTTGGGGAAAAGGAAGACGCGGTTTACATAGTCCAACTTCCCATGCACACAAGGAGTAGCGCTAGCATCATGTCATCCCCCCAAAATGGTAGACATTGCAGTTCGCAAACAATATGTGCTTCTCCTCCTTGCGGCACTCAAGTCATTCCGCAAAGAGTCGTTCACAATCTAGTCAGGTTGCAGCTGCAGCTAGACCTTGTTTCAAAGGTATCATGAAATAATCTTACTTGTGGGCCTAGCAATCACATATGTACATTGTTTGAAGCACACTTTTGTAAGTCTGTCACACATGACAGCTCTAATAAGTCCCCTATGGTGAAGGAGAGGCTTGTGGAATCTTACAGGCTGACTACACCGCTCGCAAAATCAATTTAGAAATCTATGTTATTCAATATTTGCATCCCCCACTGCTCGCGAGCACCAACGAGCGTCTGCGTTGCCAAGGGCTAAAATAGAAATCAGTTCTATTTCTGATGCAGATCGCGCTGCAAGTCCTGCCTCTCCCATCTCCTCATTGGTTTATAGAAGCAGGTACCCACGTGCCATTTCCTCATTGGTTATACCCACGTGGGTGACTGAAAGACAAATGAGGTTGGTGGCGGTAATGCACCTAATTTATGAAAGTTTCCAATCGCAATATAAAGTCAAGAGAAGAAAAGGCCTGGAAGGAGGAGAGAAGACTAGAAACGATTCGATTGACCATTTTGTGTGTGGATTAATTGTCAGAGTAGAGGACCTTGTGCATTTCAGGTAAAATAACAACTCAATGTTTATATCCCAGGACAAATTAGCTAGCAAGTGCAAGCTAGCTAGCTAAATTGACATGCATGTTTAATGCTTTTCAGCCTGTCTCCAATTTAATGTAATTGGTTCAGAGTTTGTTTTGATATTTTAACCTACTTGTTGTGATCGCGTTTGGTGTGGGGGGACAAAATAAATGTATGCACGATGGCGCACGCACGCAGCCGGTTTGGGTTCTGTGTTACGTTTTTAGTTCATTGTTTGGCAGACACGGGGGTCCTGAGCGCTCTGGGCATAACTGAATCAAATGATTAAAATTAGTCAAGATTTGTTCATTTGACTTAGTTGAAAATATCGAAGTCAGTAAAGTCGAACTTCCCATCACTACTATCTAGCTTGTTTCGTTCTGCAATGAGCCACTGTTTACAGATGGCTCGTTGCGGATGCTTCGTAGCTTGGAGTCTATATTCATTATTCTGATTCTGTTGCAAAACCTTTAGTCTTTTGCAAAACGTTCCGTCTGTTGCTAAATGTTTTGCAACAGAAACAAATGCTCTTCAACATGAATTAAAAGCTGTTGGGTTCTTAAACAGAAGTTGTAGTTCATTTTAATTCTATGGTTTCCACCCGTTGCCATTCCAATCAGAATAGTCTACAATGTTTGTTTGGCACAAGCTGCACATCTATGAATGATTGATTCTTCCATGCACTAACGTGGAATGAAGTCTGCAGGGTTCCTCCCAACTTCCAGACGCTTATTTATTTATTTTTAAGCTAGACACGACTTCTGTTTTAAGAACAAAACAGACCCTCCCGAGTGGCGCAGCGGTCTGCATCATAGTGCTTAAGGCGTCAAAACAGACCCGGTTCGATCCCGCAGAATTGGCCCAACGTCTTACGGGTTCAGGCAAAGGGTTTGGCTGGCCGGGATGTCCTTGTCCCATCGCGCTCAAGCGACTCCGTGTGGCGGGACGGGCACATGCACACTGACTTTGTCATCAGTTGTGCCGTGTTTCCTCCGACACGTTGGTGCGGCTGGGTTAAGCGATCGACGTGTCAAGAAGCAGTGCGGTTTGGCAGGATCATGTTTTGGGGGATGCATGGCTCTTGACCTTCTCCTCTCCCGAGTGTGTACGGGAGTTGCAGCGATGGGACAAGATTGTAACTATCAATTTGTATATCAAGAAAAAGGGGTTACATTTTTTTATTTTTTTAAGTTAAAAAGAACAAAACAGAACTCAGTTTGGAGTAAACGGTTTATTTCGGTGTAATGAATACACCTTTCACCAAAATAATGTTTCCCATCAACAGAGGCGTATCCAAGATCTCTAAGAACGTTACTTACAATTCATTGGTTTGAATGTGTCGTTCGCTGTCAAATAAGCGTTTAAAACATGTTTTTGTCCAGGGTCTCCCATTTTCTGTCTGTGGGCTGCCATTGTAGAAAATGTGAGACCCTGGATAAAAACGTGTTTTAAATGCTTATTGGATAGCGAGTGAAACATTCAACCCAACAAATCGTAACTATTGTTCCGAGAGATATTGAATATGCCTCTGAAGGGAAATGTTGTTTTGGTGAAACCGAATAGTATAGGTTTGGTTGATCAAGGTCCCCAGGCTACAGAAGCTTCAACAACAAGCTATCCGTGAACATTTGCTCATTGCGGGACGAAGCATTATCCAGCTAGCTAGGACATTTGAGAACAAAACTGTTTAGTCAGAATCAAATGTTGAGGAAGAGATGTTCTAATGTCACATTCTAACCACTGGAGCGAGCTAAACTCAGCAAAAAAATAAAGAAATGTTCTCTCACTGTCAACTCTGTTTATTTTCAGCAAACTTAACATGTGTAAATATTTGTATGAACATAAGATTGAACAACTGAGACATAGACTGAACAAGTTCCACAGAAATGTGACTAACAGAAATTGAATAATGTGTCCCTGAACAAAGGGGGGATCAAACGTAACTGTCAGTTTCTGGTGTGGCTACCAGCTGCATTAAGTACTGTAGTGCATCTCCTCCTCATGGACTGCACCATATTTGCCAGTTCTTGCTGTGAGATGTTACCCCACTCTTCCAACAAGGCACCTGCAAGTTCCCGGACATTTCTGGGGGGAATGGCCCTAGCCCTCACCCTCCGATCCAACAGGTCCCAGACCTGCTCAATGGGATTGAGATCCAGAACACTGACATTCCTGTCTTGCAGGAAATCACGCACAGAACGAGCAGTATGGCTGGTAGCACTGTCATGCTGGAGGGTCATGTCAGGAAGGGTACCACATGAGGGAGGAGGATGTATTCCCTGTAACACACAGCGTTGAGTTTGAGCTTGTTGTCATTGCAGGCAGTCTGATGATGCTGTGACACACCTCCCCAGACTATAACGGACCCTCCATCTCCAAATCGATCCCGCTCCAGAGTACAGGCCTCGGTGTAACGCTCATTCTTTCGACGATAAACGCGAATCCGACCATCACCCCTGGGGAGACAAAACCGCGACTCTTCAGTGAAGAGCACTTTTTGCCAGTCCTGTCTGGTCCAGCGATGGTGGGTTTGTGCCCATAGGCAACGTTGTTGCCGGTGATGTCTGGTGAGGACCTGCCTTACAACAGGCCCGCAATCCCTTAGTCCAGCCTCTCTCAGCCTATTGAGGACAGTCTGAGCACTGATGGAGGGATTGTGCGTTCCTGGTGTAACTCGGGCAGTTGTTGTTGCCATCCTGTACCTGTCCCGCAGGTGTGAAGTTCGGATGTACCAATCCTGTACAGGTGTTGTTACATGTGGGCTGCCACTACAAGGACAATGCAATTTATTGCCCTGGCCACATCTGCAGTCATCATGCCTCCTTGCAGCATGCCTAAAGCACATTCACGCAGATGAGCAGGGACCCTGGGTATCTTTTCTTTTGGTGTTTTTCAGAGTCAGTAGTAAGGCCTCTTTAGTGTCCTAAGTTTTCATAACTGTGACCTTAATTGCCTACAGTCTGTAAGCTGTTAGTGTCTTAACGACCGTTCCACAGGTGTATGTTCATTAATTGTTTATGGTTCATAGAACAAGCATGGGAAACCGTGTTTAAACTCTTTACAATGAAGAGCTGAGAAGTTAATTCGTAAAAAATCCAAATATCTTTGAAAGACGGGGTCCTGAAAACAGGACGTTTATTTTTTTGCTAGGTTCATATCCTCAGCCTGTCAAATTGTTGCTAGAGTTTACATCTAGGTTAGCTTAGTAAAATATCCATATTACAGGGATCTAAACCAGAGCTAGGGTAAGTGTACCTAATTAAACTCACCATAATTTGTTTAGACATTTTTAACGTGTGTACTGCAGTAAGTGAAATCTAAGCAAGCCTAAACCGTGACTTAGATTTGAGTGATGAGTCACTTAATTGTTTTTTTTCTTACAAAGTTAAATTGTCGAACGTCATTGGCACATCATTTTGCTTATTTTAATCTCAAAAATACTTACTACAAGTAATTTGTCTTATTACAAGATATAAGTAACTGACAAAATAAAGGGTAAACCAACATAAGGTGTATGTTTTGCGTTAAAATAAGCCAAATGATCTGCCAATGACTCTGCCAATGATGTTTTAGCTTGGTAAGATTTTTTTTTAAAGTGAATTATCACTCAATATAAGATATTTAGGCTTGCTTAGATTTTACTTTTTGCAGTGTACAGCCCTAATTTTTTTGTAAAGAAGTGGAAATGAAAGATGAATCTCTTGTGTAGTTTTATCACCTTACTTACACCATTTTCTAATGTGAGATAAATTGTATCAAATATTTATATGAAAAGTCCAGACTGGGCTTAATGGGTACTAAATGTACCCTTTTAGCCCATGGAGGTTCCAAATAAGCCCACCTCTTAAATAATCAATTTGAATTAATTTCCAAATGTTGAAAATTTATAAACTGACATTTCTTATGTAAGCTTAAATTCTAATCATCTCCCCTAAGGTTATAAAAATCTATTGATCATTACTGTGGCGTTCATAACAGGGGGTGACCAATAGTATCCGCAGAGATCAATTTGGGCCCAGGCTTTTGTTCTTGCCAACAAGTAGACACCTGATTAATCTCATTGCAGACTTCAATCAAGGCATGGAGAGGCAGTCTTTAGTTATTATGCCCCCAGCCTCTGGAATAGTCACCCAGAGAACCTGTGGGGGGCTGAAACTGTGGACATATTTAAAACAGATCTTAAAACACAGCTTTTTAGTTTGTTTGTCCTTTTTAGTCATTCTGTTTTTATTGTTCTTTTGTTTTCTCTCCTTGTGTAGTAAATATTTAGTGAAGTGCATTGTGTTGCATTCCATGTCTGTACTGTACTGTATAAATAATGCTTGATTTGAAGACTAATCAAATCTGCACAAAGACCATAAAACACAACTTTTAATTATATGAAATGTTCTGTACCATTATTCTTGTTCATTAGTTCAAGTTGTCTTCCTAAAGCCTGTCTGAAAACATTTTAAAATCCCTCTCTATATTACAAAGGTACATGTGGTGAAACAACAATTAGAAACTCCTGTATGAATGAGGGACAACAATATGACAATGCCCCGGGTGTGAATGAGTAGTTGTCCAATAGTCATCTTGTCCCACATTTGTTTCCATTTTTGTTCACTACTTTTAAGGTCTTCTATTCCTGATATCCTTCAACCCTGATCCTCTTCTCTCTCTGCATGAATGTCTACATGTCCTCTCCAAATATCTTGGAGAGAGTACAGAGGTTTTTAATCTTGGTAAATGAACCATTGGACAGATGCAGAACTATAGTTTGAGTATTTTTATTTTAAATCAACTTAAATCTGAAGAAAAATCATAATTATGTTCTGTTTTTTTTTTTAATGTTAGGGATATCAACACACTATCCCCATGTGTTCCAATGCATAATGGGCTTAATGTTACAGAAGTGATTTATGGTGAAAAAGACAGAATAGCAACATTTACTCAAAAGTATTTAGAAACCAATGGTCTGTGGTATAAATATACACTATATACTACAATATTTGTATTGGTCCATATTCATTTCCTTTCTGTATAGAGGAGGTCTTCTGTGCTATTGAACACTAGAAGACCCGAGTGAGTGAGCCATTTTTTAAAGTTAAATACCCATCTGTTCCATTTAACCTACATGTGTTGTAATTATTTCTATATCATAAACAGAATTTGTGTTTTATAAGCAGTTTTTTAAATAATAACCACTGTTCCATGCGCGCCGCGCCACACGTGCTCACGCTGCAACCAATAGCCTACAGTAACATATAAACTAATAATAAAACATCTAATTGGCTTAAAATAAAAACTGGAATGGAGATATGAACTGGTTGAAACCATTAAAGGAAAAATCCACTCAAACAAATGTCATTTTTTTTCATTATGAATTTTGCATCATCATAATTAAATTTTTCAACGCCGATAACGATTTATTGGCGGACCAAAAAAAGTCGCTGCCGATTTAAATACATTTAAATATATATATATATATATATTTATTTATTTGTAATGATGACAATTACAACAATACTGAATGAACACTTTTTTTATTTTAACTTAATGCAATACATAAATAAAATCAATTTAGTCTCAAATAAATAATGAAACATGTTCAATTTGGTTTAAATAATGCAAAAACAAAGTGTTGGAGAAGAAAGTAAAAGTGCAATATGTGCCGTGTCAAAAAGCTAACGTTTAAGTTCCTTGCGTAGAACATGAGAACTTATGAAAGCTGGTGGTTCCTTTTAACATGACTCTTCAATATTCCCAAGTAAGAAGTTTTAGGTTGTAGTTATTATAGGACTATTTCTCTCTATACCATTTGTATTTCATATACCTTTGACTATTGGATGTTCTATTAGGTACTTTAGTTGTGCCAGGCTAATCTCAGGAGTCATAAACAGTGCAATGCTTGAAACACAGCGAAGAGCTGCTGGCAAACGCAGGAAAGTGCTGTTTGAATGAATGCTTACGAGCCTGCTGCTGCCTACCACCGCTCAGACTGCTCTATCAAATATCAAATCATAGACTTAATTATAATATAATAAATACAGAAATACGAGCCTTATGTCATTAATATGGTCAAATCCGGAAACTATCATTTCGAAAACAAAACGTTTATTCTTTCACTGAAATACGGAAGGAACTGTTACGTATTTTATCAAACGGGTGGCATCCATATGTCTAAATATTGCTGTTACATTGCACATCCTTCAATGCTATGTCATAATTGTGTAACATTCTGGCAAATGAATTAGTCTTTTTTAGGAAGAAATGGTCTTCACACAATTCGCAACTAGCCAGGCATCCCAAACTGCTGCATACACCCTTACTTTGCTTGCACAGAACGCAAGAGAAGGGACACAATTTCCCTAGTTAAAAGAAATTCATGTTAGTAGGCAATATTAACTAAAAATGCAGGTTCATAAAAAAAATAACTTGTGTATTGATTTTAAGAAAGGCATTGATGTTTTATGGTTAGGTACATCGCTTTTTTTCGCGAATGCGCTTGTTAAATCATCACCCGTTTGCGAAATAGGCTGTGATTCGATAAATTAACAGACACCGCATTGATTATATGCAACGCAGGACAAGCTAGATAACTACACATGTTTGATGATATTAATAGTTTAAAGATTGTTTTTTTTATATGATAAATTTAATGCTAGCTAGCAACTTACCTTGGCTCCTTGCTGCACTCGTGTAACAGATGGTCAGCCTGCCACGCAGTCTCCTCGTGGAGTGCAATGTAATCGGCGTCCAAAAATGCAGAATACCGATTGTTATGAAGACTTGAAATCGTCCCTAATTAATCGGCCACCTCTAGTAGGCCTAGATAGGTACACTTATGATTCATAATGATGTGGCAAGTGACGCTTTGCTTCTTGAAAGTCCAATATCTTGAAAACTTGACTGCTGACATGCAAAACATTTTGGGTACTTGAATTCGTTTTTGTTTTGAGTTTCCCTTTAAATAGCAGAAAATGTCATTATTTTTTGCCTGTTATTTGATTCCAAAGATGGAAGTGGGCTTAATGGGGCAAGTGTAACTATCTAGGCTCCTGCAGGGTTAGGGTTAATTGCACAAATTAAATTCTCTCTCCTTGTACATTCCAATAATTAAATTCCCAATTCAACATTATCCCTGACGATTCAATCGATTCCCTCCGGCTTTCAGGCTGACTATGTCACTGTTCAGACAGCTTAGCTATCCTGGAAATATAGAAATACAAGTTGAAATGATTGAAAATCCTGCAGTCAATGTTTGATACTATGTGCATTAATTCCCTTAACTGGGACATTTTTAAATATGGAATTTAAAGTCGATTCCCAAGGTTTAATGTTTTTAAAATGGTCTAATTCCAATTTAATTCCAATTCCATAACTTTAAAGATGGTTGACATTTTTAATTGAATTCAAGAATTGAATTGGAATTTCCAATTCAATTGGAATTGACACCAAACCTGTTTGTACATCATTTGTCTAAAGTCTCCCATGTCAACAAAAACATCCATTCTCTTCTCCAGTTCAATGGCAAGCTACCTATGCTCCCTCTGGAAGTCCTGGAGGAGATACTGCTGAATGTACATCCACACCAGGTGGTGTGTGTCTGTCGACTGGTCTGTCATGAGTGGAAAGAAGTAGTAGACAGTGATTCTCTTTGGAGAGAGAGGTGCCGAAGAGAGGGATACCAGACATATGATGCCACTAAACTACCTGAAGACTGGCGTTTATTTTACTTCTTGTGTAAGAAGAGACGTAATCTTATCAAAAATCCCGGAGCAGAGGGTAAGAGTTGAGACGAGACACATTTCTAAATTTTCTACGTTGGGGTGGGGATCCTGTCGTGAACTCCAGAACCAACAATTCAAATCCCTCTTTTCTCCAGATAAATTCAATGGCTGGCAGATAATGAAGAATGGAGGGGATCAATGGAACATAGAGTCAGGGGAACTTAATAACACGGCCACAAAATACTTTGTGACTTCTTACGCGTGAGTATATGGTAAAGTAATATCACAATTATGGTGAGAAGACCTTGACTCATCCCCACTTTGTTTCACTACCACATTGTTACTCATTCACGTCCAAGGACCTTACAGTTCCTTCAGAAAGTATTCTTACCCCTTGACTTATTGCACATTGTGTTGTGTTACAGCCGGAATTCAATATGGATGAAATAGATTTTATTTATCTCACCCAGCTACAAACAATACCCTTTAATGACAAAGTGAAAACTTGTTTTTAGACATTTTTGCAAATGTATTGAAGATGAAATACCGAAATCTAATTTACATAAGTATTCACACCCCTGAGTCAATACATGATTGAATCACATTTGGCTGTGGTTACAGCAGTGAGTCTTTCTGGGTAAGAGCTTTGCACACCTGGATTGTAAAATATTTGCCCACTATTCTTTCAAAAAGTCTTCAAGCTCTGTCAAATTGTTTGTTGATCATTGCTAGATAACCATTTTCATGTCTTGCCATAGATTTTCAAGCAGATTTAAGTCAAAACTGTAACTTGGCCACTCCATAAGACTCACTGTCTTGGTAAGAAACTCCAGTGTAGATTCGGCCTTGTATTTTAGGTTATTCTCCTGCTGAAAGGTGAATTCATCTCCCAGTGTCTGGAGGAAAGCAGTGAACCAGGTTTGCCGCTAGGATTTTGCCTGTGCTTATCTCCATTCCATTTCTAGTATTGTTGAGTAACTACAATGTTGTTGATCCATCTTCAGTTTTCTCCTATCACAGCCATTACACTCTTAACTGTTTTAAATTCACCATTGACTTCATGGTGAAATCCCCGAGTTCCTCTCCAGCAACTGAGTTATGAAGGACGCCTTTATCTTTGTATTGGCTGGGTGTATTGATACACCGTCCAAAGTGTAATTAATAACTTTACCATGCTCAAAGGGATATTCAATGTCTGCTTATATTTACCAATACAATCTACCAATAGGTGCCCTGATTTGCAAGGCATTGGAATACCCTGGTCTTTGTGGTTGAATCTGTATTTGAAATTCACTGCTCAACTGAAGGCCCTTACAAATATTTGTATGTGTGTGGTATAGTGATGAGCGAGTCATTCAAAATTCATGTTGAACACTTATTACATACAGAATAAGTCCATGCAACTTATTTATGTGACTGTTTAATCAGATTTTTACTCCTGAACATATTTAGGCTTGCCATGACAAAGGGGTTTAATATTTATTTACTCAGGACATTTCAGCTTTGTATTAATTTGTGAAATAAAAAAAGAATTCCACTTTAACATTATGGGATATTATGTGTAGGCAATCTATACACAATACCCCATAATGAAAAAGCAAAAACAGATTTTTTGTTTTTTTTTTGCAAATGTATTAAAATAAAAAAACATCACATTTACATTAAATCAAATCAAATTTATAAAGCCCTTCGTACATCAGCTGATATCTCAAAGTGCTGTACAGAAACCCAGCCTAAAACCCCAAAAAGCAAGCAATGCAGGTGTAGAAGCACGGTGGCTAGGAAAAACTCCCTAGAAAGGCCAAAACCTAGGAAGAAACCTAGAGAGGAACCAGGCTATGTGGGGTGGCCAGTCCTCTACTGGCTGTGCCGGGTGGAGATTATAACAGAACATGGCCAAGATGTTCAAATGTTCATAAATGACCAGCATGGTCGAATAATAATAAGGCAGAACAGTCAGGTGGACTGGGGACAGCAAGGAGTCATCATGTCAGGTATTCCTGGGGCATGGTCCTAGGGCTCAGGTCCTCCGAGAGAGAGAAAGAAAGAGAGAATTAGAGAGAGCATATGTGGGATGGCCAGTCCTCTTCTGGCTGTGCCGGGTGGAGATTATAACAGAACATGGCCAAGATGTTCAAATGTTCATAAATGACCAGCATGGTCGAATAATAATAAGGCAGAACAGTTGAAACTGGAGCAGCAGCACGGCCAGGTGGACTGGGGACAGCAAGGAGTCATCATGTCAGGTAGTCCTGGGGCATGGTCCTAGGGCTCAGGTCCTCCGAGGGAGAGAATTAGAGAACGCACACTTAGATTCACACAGGACACCGAATAGGACAGGAGAAGTACTCCAGATATAACAAACTGACCCTAGCCCCCCGACACATAAACTACTGCAGCATAAATACTGGAGGCTGAGACAGGAGGGGTCAGGAGACACTGTGGCCCCATCCGAGGACACCCCCGGACAGGGCCAAACAGGAAGGATATAACCCCACCCACTTTGCCAAAGCACAGACCCCACACCACTAGAGGGATATCTTCAACCACCAACTTACCATCCTGAGACAAGGCTGAGTATAGCCCACAAAGACCTCCGCCACGGCACAACCCAAGGGTTGTGACTCAACCCACTCAGGTGACGCACCCCCTCCAGGGACGGCATGAGAGAGCCCCAGTAAGCCAGTGACTCAGCCCCTGTAATAGGGTTAGAGGCAGAGAATCCCAGTGGGGGTTTAATATTTATTTACTCAGGACATGTAAAAGTGTATTCAGACACTTTACTCAGTACTTTCTCGAAGCACCTTTGGCAGCAATTACAGCCTCGAGTCTTCTTGGGTATGACACTACAAGCTTGGCACATCTGTATTTGGGGAGTTTCTCCCATTCTTCTCTGCAGATCCTCTCAAGCTCTGTCAGGTTAGATGAGGAGCGTCGCTGCACAGCTATTTTCAGGTCTCTCCAGAGATGTTCGATCAGGTTCAAGTCCGGGCCCTGGCTGGGCCACTCAAGGACATTCAGAGACGTGTCCCGAAGCCACTCCTGCGTTGTATTGGCTGTGTGTTTTAGGGTTGCTTAGGTTTTGATCAAGGATCTCTCTGTGCTTTGCTCCTTTCATCTTTCCCTCGATCCCTGCCACTTAACATCCCCACAGCATGATGCTGCTTCCACCATGCTATACCGTAGGGATGGTATTGGTAAGGTGGTGAGTGGTGCCTGGTTTCCTCCAGACGTGACGGTTGGCATTCAGGCGAAACAGTTTAATCTTGATTTCATAAGACCAGATAATCTTGTTTCTCATGATTAGAGTCCTTTAGGTGCCTTTTGGCAAACTACAAACTACATGTGTCTTTTTACTGAGGAGTGGCTTCCGTCTGGCCACTCTACCATATAGGCCTGATTTGCTGGAGTGCTGCAGAGATGGTTGTCCATCTGGAAGGTTCTCCCATCTCCACAGAGGAATTTTGGAGCTCTGTCAGAGTGACCATCGGGTACTTGGTCACCTCCCTGACCAAGGTTCTTCTCCCCCAATTGCTCAGTTTGGCCGGGCGGTGGTTCCGAACTTATTCCATTTAAGAATGATGGAGGCCATTGTGTTCTGGGGACCTTCAATGCTGCAGACATGTTTTGGTTCCCTTCCTCAGATCTGTGCCTCGACAAAATCCTGTCTCGGAGTTCTGCGGACAGTTCCTTCGACCTCATGGCTTGGTTCTTGCTCTGCCATGCACTGTCAACTGTGGGACCTTATATAGACAGGTGTGCCTTTCCAAGTCATGCCCCATCAATTGAATTTACCACAGGTGGACTCAATCAAGTTGTAGAAACATCTCAAGGATGATCAATGGAAACAAGATGCACCTAAGCTCAATTTCGGGTCTCATAGCAATTTCTACAAACCTGTTTTCACTTTGTCATTATGGGGTATTGTGTAGATTGAGGAAAAAATATGTGGAAATGTGGATGTGGAAAAAGTGAAGGTCTGAATACTTTCTGAATGCACTGTACAGTATGCAATGGGGAATTCTATAAAAATAAACAATTAAAGGGTAAACGATTCACACAATGAATATGCGAGAATTGGAGGGAGACAGTGGAGCACTTTCTGGAAAGCCGAGCGCAGGCATTCTGGAGAGCCGAGCGCAGGCATTCTGGAGAGCCGAGCGCAGGCATTCTGGAGAGCCGAGCGCAGGCATTCTGGAGAGCCGAGCGCAGGCATTCTGGAGAGCCGAGCGCAGGCATTCTGGAGAGGGATGTCTATATCTTCGCCATTGACCCCTCCCCTTCTTCTTGTCTCAACATTTTAAATTCTACTCGAGATGCATTATCTTCACATTTTAGATGCTTTTCGCTGACATCCGCAACTCAATAATCAGCTAGACCTATTGCCATGTGCTCTGTCCAAATTGCTGGCATCCAAAATAGGCATAGGCCTATGCACTTGTGATTTGAAACACTCCACAGCTATTTAAAAAAATAAATATATATATATAAGCTAATGATCATCTGTGGCGACGTCAAGCTCTGTGGTGAAGTATTTTATTTAGATAAGAGTAATTATATAATTTAGGTTAAGCCAGCATCCGGACAGTGAACTGTGCACCCGCCAACTTTCTTTTCTTTTCGCAAGTGGTTGAAACCAGAGATCTGTATATATTGACGAGATGCTCATGTCTACGCCCTAACAATGGAATTCATTGTTCCAAAGGAAGAAATGCAGGCGACACGCTTAGGCCTGCATATTATGCCAATAGAAACACATTGGCTTTATTCAGGACAGATTACGGCAATAGTGAGTCCTCTCGCTTCGCCTCTTCCTCTCTGCTGAAACAGCGCCCCTATGTCTTACTATATGTAGCCCATGTATGTGATGCTGTCTGGCCAGACAAAGTATGAAATGCCATACTCCTTTTGTCCAGAGCATCAGATACATACATGGTCTACAAATACAGAGACAGACGGGCGCTGTTTCGCTTGATGGTTTCAGAGAGGAAGAAGTGAAGCGAGAAGGCTCACTCTCACTAAAATCTGTCACTCGGATGCATCTTTCTATCAGCGCACGTCTCGGTCAAATAAATGATATTTTTTATTTGGATGGGCAAGGAGGTATGGTAGGGTGGACCAGGCCTCCTAGGGCTTGCCCATAATGCCGGCCCTGCTTGCGGTACATTTTTGGAAACACAGGTTCCTTATCTTTCATATCAGTGAGAAATAATTTACAAAAAAAATAAGTTGATTTACTACACACCTTTTCTACAGGTATAGAGTTAGTGTTCTCACACAGCCAAATCTCCATGTTACATCGCTTGTTTATGGAAGATAGAGGGAAGACGGACTGCCACCTGGTTTACTTAGCTATCTAGAGTGCTCAGCGCACCAAGGGGGCATGTTTAGAAAACCGGTTTGAAAGCGATGATTATTGACTTCTAAACGATAATACTTATTATATCGATACCTTGACTCCCAAGTATCGATTTTGAAACTTGTTTTTTGGTTAGGTAGAGTAGTGTTAGCTAACGCTAGTTGGCTGTACCTGTACCAGAAATCCAGTATTCTTCATCCTATTGCTTGTTCTCCATCTTTTTTAAAAGTGAGCCAACTTGTTTTCAGCACTTTTCTCATGCTCTCTTGTGTCTTTGTAGCAGACATAATAGTGAACAATATGTTTGGAACATTTTAATCGCAATAAAATCACAGTATCGAATCGTAATACAATATGTATTATGATTCTATATGCATTCCCAGCCCTAGTTACTTACTAGCATTCATGGTAAATGGCTTGGCTGTGTGTCCTGTTGTCTTTGGTTCATCTCAGGACCTGCATGAAGTCTCAGCTGATTGACTTGGAGGAAGAGGGTTACAGGCCTTCTTTAATGGATGCCTTTCAGCCTGCCATAGTAATATCTGACTGGTGAGAAGAATATTACAATATTGCTGTTCACTGTCTGCTACTCTGCTTGTCAGAGGAATAGTACTGTACAACTTGTATGTTTGTGTGTCCATATCAGGTATGCTCCACGCTGGGACTGTGGCTCTGAATATGAGATCTGTGTTGAGTTGCTAAATCAAAAGAAGAAGCCAATTAGGAAGTTTAGTCCAGATGCTGTCATCTTTCAACAGTGGAATGATCAGAAATGGAATCAGGTAAAACCGTCAGACTATAAGTAAAATAACGTTTTATTGGTCGCATACACATATTTGGCAGATGTTTTTGCGGATGTATCAATGCTTGTGTTTCTAGCTCCAACAGTGCAGTAATATCTAACAATACACAACAATCTAAAAAGTTAAAGAATGGAATTAAGAAATATAGAACTATTAGGACCAGTAATGTAGGGTGTATGTATGTACATACACAAGCTTCCCACAATAAGTTGGGTGAACTTTGGCCCATTCCTCCTGACAAAGCTGGTGTAACTGAATCAGGTTTGTAAGGCCTCTTTGCTCGCACACGCTTTTTCAGTTCTGCCCACAAATGTTCTATTGGATGGGGTCAGGGCTTTGTGACGGCCACTCCAATACCTTGACTTTGTTGTCCTTAAGCCATTTTGCCACAACTTTGGAAGTATGCTTGGGGTCATTGTCCATTTGGAATACCCATTTGCGACCAAGCTTTAACTTCCTGACTGATGTCTTGAGATGTTGCTTCAATATATCCACATCATTTTCCTCCACATGATGCCATTTATTTTGTGAAGTGCACCAGTCCGTCCTGCAGCAAAGCACCCCCACAACATGATGCTGCCAACCCCTTGCTTCACGGTTGGGATGATGTTCTTTGGCTTGAAAGCCTCCCCCTTTTTCCTCCAAACATAGTGATGGTCATTATGGCCAAACAGTTCTATTTTTGTTTCATCAGACCAGAGGACATTTCTCCAAAAAGTACAGTCTTTGTCCCCATGTGCAGTTGCAAATCGTAGACTGGCTTTTCTATGGCGGTTTTGGAGCAGTGGCTTCATCCTTGCTGAGTGGCCATTCAGATTATGTCGATATAGGACTCATTTTTCTGTGGATATAGATACTTTTGTACCTGTTTCCTCCAGCATCTTCACAAGGTCCGTTGCAGTTGTTCTGGGATTGATTTGCACTTTTCACACCAAAGTACGTTAATCTCTAGGAGACAGAACGCGTCTCCTTCCTGAGCGGTATGACGACTGCGTGGTCCCATGGTGTTTATACTTGCGTACTATTCTTTGTACAGATGAACGTGGTACCTTCAGGCGTTTTGGAAATTGCTCACAAGGATGAACCAGACTTGTGGAGGTCTACAATTATTTTTCTCAGGTCTTGGCTGATTTCTTTTGATTTTCCCATGAGGTCAAGCAAAGAGGCACTGAGTTTGAAAGTAGGCCTTGAAATACATCCACAGGTACACCTCCAATTGACTCATGATGTCAATTAGCCTATCAGTAGTTTCTAAAGCCATGACATTTTTGGGAAAATTCCAGGCTGTTTAAAGGCACAGTCAACTTAGTATATGTGAACTTCTGACCCACTGGAATTGTGATACAGTGAAATAATCTGTCTAAACAGTTGTTGGAAAAATTACTTGCGTCATGCACAAAGTAGATGTCCTAACCGACTTGCCAAAACTATAGTTTGTTAACAAGAAATTTGTGGAATGGTTAAAAAAACAAATTTGAATGACTCCAACCTAAGTGTACGTAGACTTCCGACTTCAACTTGGTATGTATGTATGTATGTACAGCAATAGTCAAGTAGGAAAGCCTTGACTAGTATATTCATATGAACTGGGTAAAACAGTATGTAAACATTAAAGTATAAGATAATCATCAATATGCATGGGTCTGTGAGTTGAGTATGCATAAACAATGTGATTTCTTGTTTTGTGTTCTTCTATGTGGGATATACATTGTCAGTGATTGCGTTGCAAGTTATGACTTCTTCAATGTTTCAGATGACTCATGTGTTCAAGAATTATGGACCAGGAGTGCGATACATCCGATTCATTCATGGGGGAAAGGACACTCAGTTCTGGGCCGGCTGGTATGGAATAAGGGTCACCAACAGTAGCGTTGAGATCTGCCCATCAGTGGACAGATAGCTTTCGGGGTGTTGCCAACCTCCCAAGAGGTTACATGTGAACGTTGTGCCTACTTGAAAGCTTTACTTTAGCATCTGAAATCTCCCTTAGAATACTTTTGTGTATACCTTGTTCCAGCTTTTCTGTCTTAGGCAATATGTTGTTTCTCTGTAGATATAGACTATTTTGGCTGTAGAATATATAATTTGTGTCCATCTCTGAATTGTACAGACCAATACAAATATGCACTCTATATGCCTGGAATACATTGAAGCCATAAACAAAGACAGACAGGCCAAGGAGAGAAAGGAAAGTGCTAACTTGAATGTAATTTCGTATGTATATAAACGTCTGACCTACTTTGACAAATGCCACACTAAACGTTTGCAATCTTTTGGTTGAACTCACCTACTTTTCTTAACATGTATAAGAATGTAATTGTTAACATGTACAGTGCCAGTCAAAAGTTTGGACACACCTACTCATTCCAGCGTTTTTATTATTTTGTACATTGTTGAATAATAGTGAAGACAAACTATGAAATAGCACATATGGAATCATGTAACAACCAAAAAAAGTGTAAACTAAATCTAAATATATTTGAGATTCTTCAAAGTAGCCACCCTTTGCCTTGAAGACAGCTTTTCACACTCTCTTGGAATTCTGTCAACCAGCTTCATGCATTTCAATTAACAGGTGTGCCTTGTTAATTTGTAAGGGCCTCCCGGTTGGCGCTGTGCCACCAGAGACTCTGGGTTCGCGCCCAGGCTCTGCCGCAGCCGTCTGCGACCGGGAGGTCTGTGGGGCGACACACATTTGGCCTAGCGTCGTCCAGGTTAGGGAGGGTTTGGCCGGTAGGGATATCCTTGTCTCATCGCGCACTAGCAACTCCTGTGGCGGGCCGGGCGCAGTGCACGCTAACCAGGTCGCCAGGTGCACAGTGTTTCTTCTTTCCTTCCGGGTTGGATGCGTTCTGTGTTAAGAAGCAATGCGGCTTGGTTGGGTTGTTTCGGAGGACGCGTGGCTTTCGACCTTTGTGTCTCCCGAGCCCATACAGGAGTTGTAGCGATGAGACAAGATAGTAGTTACTAACAATTGGATACCACGAGAAAAGCCGGTATAAAATAAAAAAGTTAATTTGTGGAATTTCTTTCCATAATGCGTCTGAGACAATTAGTTGTGCTGTCACAAGGTAGGGATTGTGTGTTGTAAAATCCCAAGTCCATATTATGGCAAGAACAGCTCAAATGAGCAAAGAGTAACTACAGTCCATCATTACTTGTGATTTTTGGTTCCAACTACTGTGTGAGACTCAGAGTAGGTGAACGGGTGATATCTGCGTGTGTGGTTCCCACAGTGAAGCATGGAGGAGGTGTGGAGGTGCTTTGCTGGTGACACTGATTTATTTAGAATTCAAGGCACTTAACCAGCATGGCTACCACAGCATTCTGCAGTGATACGCAAACTATAATTTGTTTATCAACAGGACAATGACTCAACACACCTCCAGGCTGTGTAAGGGCTACTTGACCAAGAAGGAGAGTGATGGAATGCTGCATCAGATGATCTGCCCTCCTCCCAATTGAGATGGTTTGGGATGAGTTGGAAAAGCAGCCAACAAGTGCTCAACCATATGTGGGAACACCAACACTGTTGGGAAAGCATTCCAGGTGAAGCTGGTTGAGAGAATGCCAAGGGTGCGCAAAGCTGTTAAAGTAAAGGGTGGCTACTTTTGAAGAATATAAAATATATTTTGCTTTGTTTAACACTTTTTTGGTTATCACATGATTCCATATTTTATTTCATAGTGTTGACGTCTTCACTATTAATCTACAATGTAGAAAATAAAAAATAAACCTTGACTGCTACTGTATATTGAGAGAATACACAGATTACATGGCGCACTGCATAAGGATAAAGATATACAGTGCATTCGGAAAGTATTCAGACATTATAGAAATGTTTCCAAATGTAGATTTTTTTTCAAACATACCTTATGTAAATAAGTATTGAGACATTTTGCTATGATGTTCAAAATTGAGCTCAGTTGCATCCTGTTTCCAGTGATCATCCTTGAGATGTTTCTACAACTTGATTGGAGTCCACCTGTGGTAAATTCAATTGATTGGACATGACTTAGAAAGGCACACCTGTCTGTATAAGGTCCCACAGTTGACAGTGCATGTCAGAGCAAAAACCAAGACATGAGGTCGAACGAATTGTCTGTAGAGCTCCGAGACAGGATCGTGTCATGGCACAGATCTGGGGAAGGGTACCAAAACATTTCTGCAGCATTGAAGGTCCTCAAGAACACAGTGGCCTCCATTCTTAAATGCAATAGTAGAGAGATCCTTGTTGAAAATCTGCTCCAGAGCGCTCAGGACCTCAGACTGGGGGGCGAAGACAACCAAAACAACGCAGGAGTGGCTTTGTGACAAGTCTCTGAATGTCCTTGAACGGCCCAGCCAGAGCCTGGACTTGAACCCGATTGAACATCTCTGGAGAGATCATAAAATCACTGTGCAGCGATGCTCTCCTTCCAACCTGACAGGATCTGCAGAGAAGAATGGGAGAAACTCCCCAAATACAGATGTGCCAAGCTTGTCATACCCAAGAAGACTCGCTGCCAAAGGTGTTTCAACAAAGTACTGAGTAAAGTGTCTGAATAGTTATGTAAATGTGATATTTTTATTTGTAATCCATTTTCTAAAAACCCGTTTTTCATTTGTAATTTGGGGGTATTGTGTGTAGATTGAGAGGGGGGGACTGGGACGATTTAAACCATTTTAGAATAAGGCTGTAACGTAACAATGTGGAAAAAGTCGAGGGGTCTGATTACTTTCCAAATGCATGAAGATTGTGTTTGAACCTGTAATACATTAATATAAAGTACGCCAATTTGGTTATGTACTGCTATCATGTGGAAATGACTTCTCATGCTTTGTCTCTTGAGGTAATAAATACATTTAAGTGTACTGTCCTTATTGTATCTTCAACTACTGTAGGGTGACTTTAATCAACTTTGCAATACGGACAATATAGGCACTACATCATACTGAGACCCCATGGTTGCATCGTGGGCCATATCTGCACTCCTACTCTGAGAATGAATCTGAAAAGAATGCACACTTGAATTCTAAGCTTTATTATGTTGATACATTTAAAGAAATGCACTTCTCACATTGTCAACATTAAGAGTCTTTTTGTATAAAACAAATAAATATACTGTAAGGTGTAGTTCCTGTCAGAGGAAAAATGTATTTCCTAACGCAAAAGTCGAGTTTACACCAACAATTTGCGTTAAGACTTAAGTGCCTGGAATGCAGAAACCGTACAATGTGACAGACAAGGCCCTGACATACTGTATATATTGTTCAATACCGACTTACTGAAGCCATCACTTTCCCAGTTGAAGGGGGATTTATGTTTACATCAGGTGTTCAAAGGCATTATATACACACCTAAAAACATGAATTCTTTATAAATCACTGGCAACGCTGCCCTGACACTATTCAACATGAAAGGGTTTTGTTCTGTTGTCACTGATTCCAATCATCAGCTTTGCGTTAGTGACCCTTGAACTCTTCAGACAAGACTGAAGCCACCAATCTGTTTAACTTTAAAATACTGAGATGGCTCTAGGAAAGAAGTTTATCATTTTATAAGAGAGTAATTATCACAGGATCTAGTAGAGATCAACCTAGTTCAATTAAGTCCACACACACACTACTTTGCAAACATTTTTTAAGTATTTGTATCAGTTACCAATAGGATTGAAGTACTCTTGTGCAACAATGGTTTGCTTTTGTCCAAGTAATGTTGTTGAAATGCTCTAACCAATAGGAGAGGAAATGCTCAGAGCAGCACACATTTGCGCCTCTTCTTGGGTTCCGGAGGCTCCAGGGCAGCCAGTATTGCCTCATCAAACACATTCTTTAGTCCTTTCTGCAAACACAAAACATGATTGTACCAAATACACATTTCAACCTTGCAGTGTGTAACCACAACTATTGTAATTGATTGAATGTAAAAACAAATTTGACTGAACTGGGAGAGAGTTGTAATTTAAACTATCCTTTATTCATATCATAACAGGTTTTAGTCATTCAAGATTGCAAAGATCTTAACCTCCAATGGAAAACTTAAACTTTCAATAATGTTTAGTTACGGTCTTTGATATAGTAGAAAAAAAATACATTGATGTGATAGAAAAACATTAAGTTAGTTGAAGCTCATAATACTTGTATAGACAGCACAGAAATGTTTCCTGGAAGGGTTGAATGGAACCGAAGCATATAAATACTGAGGTAATATATTTTAAAAGGAACACACAGTCAGCTACAGCCTAATGTAAACTTGCACATTAAGTACTAAAATGAAAGTGTTGGCATCCTTGCCATGAAAGCCAAGGCAGTATAGTCTATTGTGATTAGGGTAAGTCAAAACAAAATCAGACATTGAAATGAAAGAAGTTAATGGGCACACGTTTTAAAAGAGCAACTTGGTTAGTTGACTGACAGTAATTTCTTGACATTAAAGAAGCAGCAGACGATCAGAGGCAAAGCAAGATTTTAAAAGACGCTTATCATCAGAACAGACAGCACTTTCTCTTTCGCTGGGTTTCAGGAGGTTCTAGAGCTGCTAGGATAGCTTCATCAAATACATTCTTCAGACCTCGCTAGAGAGGGGAAGAAAAAGGGAAATATGACTAGCATTAGAGAGAGGTTAGTTAGCAGACAGACAAGATTAAAGAGCATTGTATGGATGGGTTTCCATGCAGTTCTAGGCCACCACTAACAGAATGAAACGTCAAGCTGAGCACAAAAACGACATAGAGCAACGTGTACATCTAACACAATAGGTTGTTATCATGCAAGTCACAAGTATTACCTGTTTTGTTTATGATTTAGAACATCTCACCTGTGTCAGGGCAGAGCACTCAACATATTTGACTGCCTTCAGGTCACGGGCGAGCTTCTCAGCCATCTCAGGGCTGATGGGCTTCTGTTTGTTCTTGGCCAGCTTCTCTACTGTGGAAGGGTCATCTCTCAGATCAATCTGAGTTCCAACAAGCAGGAATGGTGTCTTGGGACAGTGGTGAGTGATTTCAGGTACCCACTGCAAGATAGGAAACATTGTTTTCAAACACTCAGAATGGTCAGCTAGTCAACGACACCATAACTAGTATCTTTCCCATCACTTCATTTTGTTGCCAATTTGACATTACATTTAACCTACAAGAAATAATGTATTTTAACTCAATATTCCTTTATTCAAAAATGTGCATTGTATGCTTCATGGGCTTGGCATTGTACTCACCTTTTCTTTAACATTCTCAAATGAAGAGGGTGAAACACTAGAGAAACAAACTAGAAAAACATCCGTCTGGGGATAGCTCAAAGGTCGTAACCTGTCATAATCCTCCTGACCTGTGGAGATGGGTATAAAGCGTTGATTAAATGTGAATAGCAATCAACCAACATACTCTTTATTAAAATTGGGAACTGAAGACCATGTCCTTGAAAAGGATCCACTCTTACCTGCAGTATCAAATAATCCTAGGGTGTACGGCTCACCGCCAATCATGACAGTTACTGCATAGTTATCAAACACCTGTGATGAGAAAATGAAAAGAGAATGAGGCATCTGTCCTGTTCCATGATTATTCAGAATGGTAGTTATTGAGAAGACCCAAGTCTCTTCTGTTAGAGTCAGTGTGAAACAATTACTAGATCAATAATCAGAGAGAAATCCAATGTATAAATTAGATGTACTTACTGTTGGTACATATTCCGAGGGGAATTTGTTGGTTGTGTATGAAATCAAAAGGCAGGTTTTTCCCACCGCTCCATCACCAACCACAACACATTTAATCGTCTGCATATTTGTGCTGTCTACTTTTGTCTGAAAAAGACAAGTGAAAGTTAGATACAAGACTTCAGATGAGTGGCAGGGAGTATCCACCACCACCAGCTGTTGTTATCCTTCTAGCTAACTAGCTGGCGTCTGAAATGGGTTTGTTAGCTAGCAAACCTGGTCTAAATGGAAATATTGTAGCTAGCAACAACCATCTAGCTACATTATGGACTTCGTTGTACAGACTCTATACAGATCTAACTAGTTACTTGGTTGTAGCTCATTTAAACGGACGCAGTTAACGTTAGCTAGCTAGCTGGGTCGGTGTTAGCAGCTAACTGGCTGGCGAGCTCATTCTCAATTTCCTATTCATTTAATTTTTCCTAACAATGAATGACAAGCCTATTGCTAAAACACCTTAAATAATCGCTTTGGTATTGCTGTACGTGTAAATTATTGATGAGGATAAATGTAATTCGGTGATTTTCCTACCTTTTCCTCACTGAATCTGGTATTTACTTCACCGGGCGTTGGCAGCTGCTTGGCTCTCTGCTGCTAGTGCAAGTGCGTGTGATCCCAGTCAACACCAGTAGGGGGTGCACGATAGCAAATAATGTGGAGGTAAACTTCGGGCGGATATGGCTCTGGGACTATGAAACCACAGACGATCAATTATATTGACCACCAGATACTCAACTGGCCGCTCTAACAATTAAAATAAATGTCTTATAAAATGGGAAGGCAGTAGGGGGGAGGCAAGATCAGGGAGGACCATTCTAGCCAATGAGAGGACAGATACGCGTATGAACAAGTGTTTTTTCTCAAAGTTGCCTCGGTGTCACGGGTCCTACTTATATCAGTGCACTCGTGACAACCTACGCATTACGAAAATTCTATTTGATTTTATTAGCCCCCGTAGCAAAGAAGCCATTACATTTGGTGTTAACCAAATTCGCTCTCTTTATTGACCTCCATACAAAAACTCCTCGCTTGATGAGCAAAAAAACAAAAAACGCCACCTATAGGAAAAGACAGATTTTGGACCTAGTTATGGCTCTCGCTTCGCCTCTTCCTCTCTGATTTGTATTGGTGGATCACAACCAACTGAAAAGTGCATACACTGCCATCTACTGTACTGGATTGTGAGACCAGTCACGGCCTCTATTAGTCTATGGTATTTTTCTTATCTTGCCCTGTTATGGAGTGTGAATTCATTGCACTTTGTGACACAAAAGAGGAAGGGAAAAGGGAAGGAAATAGCCCTACCAGCTAAACCTACACCAATTAAAACCTCACCACTATTCCACTACTTCTGGACACTATCATTTAACACACCATGTAACTCCTCTGCAGTAAAATATCATACACCGAAGTACTTTTCTGCAGCTGCCACCATGACATATATTTTCTGTGTTTTACATTCTATTTCTGCAGTACAATTAATAACAATGGCTATTAATGCTAAGAAGCCAACCTTACTGAATCACATGCTATTCCTAGCACTCTTTATTGGCCTCAGCCTACTCACAGGGATCCTCTTAGGATCCCTCTCCCTGGACCCATCTTCCTCTACTACTCTCTTCCTCTACTACGCTCTACTACCTCAGACACCTTCTGTACTCCTCTGACCCTGGCAACCTCAACCTGCCTTTCTCTCACCGGACACGTCTGATCTCCAGCAACATGGGTACGCCTACAGTTAACACAGCTTTTTCCACCGATACTACACATTCCTTTGTCTCATGCCCTCCTGCACACTTCTTATATCTAGCAATCTCCCTCCTACACACTGCTGCAACATGACCATAAGCTTGATACCGAAAATACTGGAATTGGTTCAGGACTAAAGCTCTCACAGGATAACTGACACATCCTAACTTTACTTTATCTGGTAAAGAGTGCATCAAAACTCAGCAGGATAAGACAGTGTCTTATCTGTTTCACTGCACTGTCCACCGGGTCTGCGTCGCACCGAACGGTAGGCATCACAAACACAGAGAATTTTACATTTCAGTTCCTAAACTCTTCTCTACCCAACCACATATGGATCAGCCAGAATGCAAGTATCCATTCTCTCCAAAAATCTCACTACCACTGGGAAAGAATCATTTTTATAATCGGGACGAGGCTCGACCTCACACCTGCCTCTGCAGGTAATCCTTCCTTACTCTCATCAGGTTGAATTTCTAAGCTCCCGGTGACGCCAATCTTCCTCCCCACACCGCTTCCCTCTACACTCAGCACCTTTCCTTCTTCCTCGCTGTCTATTTACACATCTCCACGCTGTTTCCGCTCCTTTAGTAGCAAACTGTTCAAATTGTTCTTGTATCTCCTGAAATTATACTCACGCATAATATAGAGACATGTAGCCTATTTATTTAGATATTGTATATTGTTGTTGGTGAAATATCTGTCGATGTGTCCTTGATTGAGCCACTTAATCCTAATTTTCTCCAGGGGTGCCGTACTACTATGGCTGACACCGACCCCCTCCCCTATAAACTAAACATTCTACCCTTTGAAAATATTATTTTTTTAGGACTCGCCATGTTGCACTTTCCTCCTGCACTAATGTTGTTGAATCGAGAGATGCAGTGGCAGCAGTTGAAAAAGATATGCCTGGAAAAATACATGTTAATGTCTTATTATAATTTACAATATGATCAAGTACAAGGACATACACTGTACATTGTTTTCATATTCTCCTTTTCTACAGAAAGCCATGTGGAAGGAACACAATAGTTGATCTTAAATGAAATGGTACACTTCATGCAGATCATACTGATCTGGCTTTTTGCATGGTTTCACAACACTGTGGGTGAAACCTTCTGATGTTCCAGCAGGACAATCTGAGTGGCATTACATGTGCAGAGGACATGTAGCTTTAGACATTCCTCCCAGGTCTGGAGATGACACACCAGTACCTCCCCTCCTCACATTGCCTCAGTGCACTCATTGTGACAGTGAAGACCCCGGCATTCGTACCCTTCATGATGTAGCTCCTTTCTGTAACTCTGGGCTTGCTGGTCTTCACCACAATCTGACAATGATCTAAAATAGGTCCCCTACACCACTACTTTGTGTTCTGCCTATAGTAAGGCTTACACTGGCAGGAGATGGCTATACATCTATCCTGGTAGCATATGATAGAAACATTTGTAGAATTGCAAGAAATTTGCTTAAAACTACAAAATGTTCTCCCAGCCTCATGACAAAATGTGAACAACAACATGAGATGATGTAAAACAGAAGAAAAACATCCCTGCCCCATGGCAAAAAGGGTAGAATTACAGGATTTTGGGGGGCAGTAAAGGCCTCCATTTGAAGTTAGTTTTTGATTTAAGTGCCAATGAATGACACCAGATCCTAGGTGTTCCCATAAAGAATTAGGTTTTCTTTACTTGTATGTTGAATTTTTTTTAAAATCAGAAACAGTGGATTATTGGTCATTTTGTGAGAAAACCACCAAATATGTGTAATGCAGTTTATTTTTCTCTATATGCTACTTCAATATCATGATATTAAACATATGATACAAAACATAATTGCATTGAATAGACATTGCAATCAAAAACACGTTACGTGTTTAGTAACCCCATCAAAATCACACAAAATAAACGTAAAGATTCCAATGCTGAGCTGCCTCCCACTCCTGTGACTCTAGAGCATTATGAAGATATGCATGGTTCTGCATTATTATACATTTAAAACATCAGAATTGCGGATTCTAACACTGGCATATTCAGTCATCTCTGTGGCTGGTGATGGTTTGGCGTGAGCCCTTAGGATGGTCAGGTTACTGTAAGTAAAGTGGTCATCAATCATCTGTGCCTTGGATTTACCATCGTTTGCATATGTGTGCTCGTTTTCAATAACAACAACCTGTAAAATAATATACAAACAAATTACACCCTAAAGTTGTGTATTGTGAGAGACTAGTAAATGTATGCTTTTACAGTGCATTCAGAGCCCTTGACTTTTTCCACATTTCGTTACAGCCTTATTCTAAAATTGATTAAATTGTTTTTTCCCCTCACCAATGCCCCATAATGACAAAACAAACAAAAACATTTTAGAAATGTTTGCAAATGTATAAAAAAACTAAACAGAAATATCACATTTAGAGAAGTATTTAGACCCTTTACTCAGTACTTTGTTGAAGCACCTTTGGCAACAATTACAGACTTGGGTATGATTCTATAAGCTTGGCACACCTTTATTTGGGGAGTTTCTGACATGCACTATCAACTGTGGGACCTTATATAGACAGCTGTGTGCCTCTCCAAATCATGTCCAATCAATTGAATTTCAAGTTGTAGAAACATCTCAAGGATGATTAATGGAAACAGGATGCACAGGATGAGTCTCATAGCAAAACGTCTGAATACTTATGTAAATAAGTATTGTGTGTTTTACATTTGTGTGTTATGTGTTTTATATTTGTTACTTTTGCAAACATTTCCAAAACCTGTTTTTGCTTTGTCATTATGGGGTATGGTGTGTAGATTGATGATTTAAAAAAATATATTTCATCCATTTTAGAATATGGCTGAAACATAACAAATTGTGGAAAAAGTCAGTTCTCAGTCATCTCCTGTACAAATAATAAGAATTTGTCTAAATACTTAGGTATAGAGTATGCTTTTGGTCTGTGTTGAATAATGCATTTCCGAACCTGTGGTTTGTCTGCGGTTTTTGTTTCATCATCCAACTCTTTTGCTTTTGACCCACATGCTGGAAAATAACAGAAAAGGGAAACAGAAGAAATATATATATATATTTTTTTTAAATGTTTCTCAGAATAAACCAATATACACCTCTGTCTGTGTTACGTTAAATTGGTTCAATACGTTTCAAAATAAGATGATTATTCACCCAAAGCGGTCTTTCTCCAGAGGGTATAAACAAGCAGACCTAATGCAGCCACCATAAAGAGTACACAAATACAGGTGGCCAGGCCAATAATGATCTGCTCCACTGGTACACACCTAAAGGGTCAAAAAGAACAAGAGAAAAACGGCGATTTCAGAGTTTAAAATTTTTTATATAAGCCTTTTATCTGACTTGGCGTTTGTGAATAAAATGTATGAATTTGAGTGACTATGAATTAGTTGTAGAATTCAAGTCTTACCTTTGGTCAATTAATGCAGTTGCTGGTATGTATGTGGTTGTAGGAGTAGTTGTTGTTGTTGCTACTGTTGTTGGTGCTATTGTAGTAGTTGTTGTTGTTGCTACTGTTGTTGGTGCTATTGTAGTAGTTGTTGCTTTAAAGGATATGAGTATATTTATAGTAGCCATAACACAATATCAAATAATAAAAATAGAGCAAAATTAAATTAGTGCTTTAATATTGTGTCAAAAGAATACCACAAAAAACAGCCAACAGAAACATGTGTTCATGACAACTTCATATAACAACCATACAGTATATTTTATTTGACTAATATTGCCTGTTTACAGCTGTTTAAGTCCCAATCACTGCCACCACAAGGTCACCTTTGACTTATCCATCCCACATATAGAACATTACAATTAAATACACATCTTTGATCACATCACAATGTAAAGATGTATGTGTGACAGTATATTATGTAAGAAATACTGTGGATTTTCTAGATCCTTTTGTGAATAGGAAATTACTTACTTGGTTTGTTTCCCATTTTCGTCAGCAAATGTTGTTGTTCTCTATGAGTGAACGGACCAAATTGGTGAGGCACAGCACAGAGTGATGAATAACTTGACCCCCTAATGTATTTCAACACATCTTTGAATTTAGTCTAAACTAACATTGAAAATGTCCTACAACTGTCTTTGTCCCTGGTTATACAGTAGCCGAAGCCGACGAGCATACTTGACTAAGGGGGATGGTTTAAGATGATAAAAGGAGAACAACCAGACTTTCAAAAAAAGATAACACTTCTTACCTTTAGTAACACTTCTAGAATGTTCTTAACATTCTGAGCCAAGTTTGACTTTGTTATGTGCTTGTATCCTTAGAAAAATCTCAGTATTGTGAAATTGTGTGACTCAACTTTTTTATTCATGAAGAAATAACTGTTGCGTTAGCTCAAAATATATGTCGTTACGGTAGACGTTTCCAAAGTGAGATACACGATGTTAACTTGCTTAAACAGGAACACAGTAAATGAGAGAGCAGAAAAGCTGTAACACTTGCCAAGAGTGTGTGGTAATGATTCATTATGTTCTTCATTGGCATTGTAGTCAGAGACAAACTATTTACAAATATTTATATCCACCAAGGACTACCTTCAGTAATAACATGCCAACAACCGATGTTAAAACCTGGTTTGGAGTGAATATGACCTTAGAGATTAGTTCACCATGAATTAACCATGTTTTAATAAAAGACCTTGTAGTTTTGGGGCGGGTGTTTAGCAACCTACACAACTGACCTACATGGCACGCATATGGCACGCATATGGCCTTGAATTTGTGGGGCTGCGGTTTAGAAACATAATGTAATTGCACACAGCTACTCCTGACCAACATGGCCCACATTTGACATTGGCCAAGGTAAGTTCATGGGTATACAATGGGAGATCCCCTACTAATGTCACACTTACATCTGGTTAGCTTCCTATCTCAAGTTTACAAATGTCTCCAGCGGAACAAACAAGGTTGCTAAGGGAAATAGTAAGAACAAATGATTACTTCTTTCAATAAATTCTACTTTAAGGTGGTTGCTCTGACTAGAACTGACACTGCACAACATGTTCCATTAGCATCAGAATTTTCTGTTGACTTTATGCAGTCTGAAATTAGGACGGAAAGATAGCAATCAGGGGAGAAGGGCCTTGGTCAGGAAGGACACCAAGAACCCGGTGAAAAACTCCAGAGTTCCTCTGTGGAGATGAGATAAACTTCCAGAAGGACAAACATCTCTGCAGCACTCTGCCAATCAGGCCTTTGTGGCAGAGTGGCCAAACGGAAGTCACTCAGTGAAAGGCACATGACTGCCCTCTTGGAATTTGCCAAGAGAAGACTGAAGGACTATCAGACCATGAGAAACAATATTCTCTGGTCTGATGAAACCAAGATTGAACACTTTGGCCTGAATGCCAAATCAAATCAAATTTTATTTGTAACATGCGCCGAATACAACAGGTGCAGACCTTACCGTGAAACGCTTACTTATAAGCCCTTAACCAACAATGCAGTTCAAGAAAGAGTTAAGAAAATATTAACTAAATACACTAAAGTAAAAAAATCAAATAAAAAGTAACACAATAAAATAACAATGACGAGGCTATATACAGCAGGTACCAAGTCAATATGCGGGGGTACAGGGTAGTCGAGGTCATTTGTACAGGTAAGGGTAGAGTGAATATGCATAGATAATAAACAGCGAGTAGCAGCAGTGTAAAAACGAAGGGGGGTGGGTGTTAATGTAACTGTGACTTGAGTGTTTGACAATTTTTTTGGGCCTTCCTCTGACACCGCCTAGTATAGAGGTCCTGGATGGCAGGAAGATTGGCCCCAGTGATGTACTGGGCCGTACGCACTACCCTCTGTAGCGCCTTACGATCGGATGTCGAGCAGTTGCCATACTAGGCAGTGATGCAACCCGTTGGGATGCTCTCGATGGTGCAACTGTAAAACCTTTTGAGGATCTGAGGACCCATGCCAAATCTTTTCAGTCTCCTGAGGGGGAGTAAGTTTTGTCGTGCCCTCTTCACGACTGTCTTGATGTGCTTGGACCATGTTAGTTTGTTGGTGATGTGGACACCAAGGAACTTGAAGCTCTCAACCTGCTCCACTACAGCCCCATCGATTAGAAAGGGTCATCCTCCTTTTCCTGTAGTCTACAATTATCTCCTTTGTCTTGATCACATTGAGGGATAGGTTGTTGTCCTTGCACCACACGGTCAGGTCTCTGACCTCCTATAGGCTGTCACATCGTTGTCGGTGATCAGGCCTACCACTGTTGTGTCATCAGCAAACTTAATGATGGTGTTGGAGTTGTGCCTGGCCGTGCAGTCATGAGTGAACAGGGAGTACAGGAGGGTCCTGAGTACTCACCACTGAGGGGTCCCCGTGTTGAGAATCAGCATGGCGGATGTGTTGTTGCCTACCCTTACCACCTGGGGGTGGCCCGTCAGGAAGTCTAGGATCCAGTTGCAGAGGGAGGTGTTTAGTCCCAGGGTGCTTAGCTTAGTGATGAGCTTTGAGGGCACTATGGTGTTGGATGCTGAGCTGTAGTCAATGAATAGCATTCTCACATAGTTGTTCCTTTTGTCCAGGTGGGAAAGGGCAATAGAGATTGCATCATCTATGGATCTGTTGGTGCGGTATGCAAATTGGAGGGGGTCTAGGGTTTCTGGGATAATGGTGTTGATGTGAGCCATGTATTTCATGGCTACAGACGTGAGTGCTACGGGTCGGTAGTCATTTAGGCAGGTTACCTTAGTGCTCTTGTACACAGAGATTATGGTGGTCTGCTTGCAACATGTACAGTAGGTATTAAAGACTCAGACAGGGAGAGGTTGAAAATGTCAGTGAAGACACTTGCCAGTTGGTCAGCGCATGCTCGGAGTACACGTCCTGGTAATCCGTCTGGCCCAGCGGTCTACAGCTTATCTTGAGGTACTCTACCTCAGGCAAGCAATACCTCGAGACTTCTTTAATATTAGACATCGCGCACTAGCTGTTATTTTCAAATAGACACACCCCTGCCCCTCGTCTTACCGGACGTAGCTGTTCTGTTCTGCCGAACCACGGAAAACCCAGCCAGCTCTATATTATTCATGTCGTCGTTCAGCCACGACTCTGTGAAACGTTAGATATTACAGTTTTTAATGTCCTGTTGGTAGGATAATCTCGAACGGAGATCATCCAGTTTGTTTTCCAATAATTGCACATTGGCCAATAAAACGGATGGTAGAGGTGGGCTACCCACTCGCCAATGAATTCTCAAGGCATTTCGCCCATCCCAGCACTTGTTACCAGAACTGAGGTTGCACATCCTGCCAAGAAAGAAAGAGAAGCTGAATAACACACTCAGACAGATGATATGTTATCTCATCATACTCTATCATATCACTCTATTACTGAGTTTTTACTGTGTTGTTTTTATGCTGGTGATTGATGCATGTACCTTGGTAGTCCAGAATGTCCTTAGTGTAGGTCAGCATACAGGGGAAGATGCTGCTGAGGAACAGGCCCAGTAGAGTTGTCCCAACAAACAGGAATATACTCCTAGTGTTTATAGGATGAGCATTTTGGCCTTCCTGTGACATCAGGTGCTGTAGGTGTCCTGGAGGGCAGGTAGTTTGCCCCCGGTGATGAGTTGTGCAGACCACACCCCCCTCTGGAGAGCTCTGCGGTTGCGGGCAGTGCAGTTGCTGTACCAGGCAGTGATACAGCCCGACAGGATGCTCTTAATTGTGCATCTGTAAAAGTTTGCAAGGTTTTTAGGGGCCAAGCCAAATTTCTTCAGCCTCCTGAATTGTCATTGTGATAGTGAGACCATGGAGCTTAACCAAATATCTGAGAGGTTACGAGTAAATAATAATACTTTGTTTAATATAGACACACATTCTTATAATTCTGTTTGTGACAACTTTAACAGAACCAGTTCTACCAACCATGGAAAACCACTATCTTCACCCTCCTTCAAATGACAATACAGTTGAAATTAACAACTGCCTTACAAATCTCTGCAAGGATGTTAGTTCGTTGCAGTTGTTAGTTGACAATTACCTAAAAAGTGACTTGTGTGTTGGTGTAACTATGAAAGAGGAAGTGTTGAGGCTGATGGTCGTTAATCAATGCCTCTTATCAAAACGTACACAGTATTTCTCAGGGGTCATTACTCGACCAGCATCTCCGCTTCAATAGACTTGGCAAATCAGTTACACAATATGAATCCAGCAACTCGTTCGATTTTGACACAGTTTGTTCAGTTGCACAAAAATTGAACTATTGAGCCTTTAACAAGTAAATTAAGTATACAGTATGTAGCAGAGGCTGGTGGGAGGAGCTATAGGAGGACGGGCTCATTGTAATGGCTGGAATTGAAGGAACACAACAGAGTCAAACAAGGTTTCCATGTGTTTGTGTTTGACTCCGTTCCATTATTCCATTCCAGCCATTACAATGAGCCCGTCCTCCTATAACTCCTCCCACCAGCCTCCTCTGATATGTAGCATATTGCAGCATGAATGTGTAGCGAATGTGTAGCATAAATTACATGAACGAGTCGTTATGTTAAACATCTATGTGGAGGATACTGGGTGCAGTATGGTACAGTTTAAGTCGGAAGTTTACATACACCTGAGCCAAATATGTTTAAACTCAGTTTTTCACAATTGACATTTATTCCTAGTAAAAACTCCCTGTCTTAGGTCAGTTAGGATCACCACTTTATTTTATGAATGTGAAATGTCAGAATAATAGTAGAGAGAATGATTTATTTCAGCTTTTATTTCTTTCATCACATTCCCAGTGGGTCAGAAGTTTACATACACTCAATTAGTATTTGGTAGCATTGCCTTTAAATTGTTTAACTTGGGTCAAACGTTTGGGTAGCCTTCCACAAGCTTCCCACAATAAGTTGGGTGAATTTTGCCCATTCCTCCTGACAGAGCTGGTGTAACTGAGTCAGGTTTGTAGGCCTCCTTGCTCGCACACACTTTTTCAGTTCTACTCACAAATGTTCTATAAGTTTGAGGTCAGGGCTTTGTGATGACCACTCCAATACCTTGACTTTGTTGTCCTTAAGCCATTTTGCCACAACTTTGGAAGTATGCTTGGGGTCATTGTCTATTTGGAAGACCCATTTGCGACCAAGCTTTAACTTCCTGACTGATGTCTTGAGATGTTGCTTCAATACATCTACATAATTTCCCTTCTTCATGATGCCATTTATTTTGTGAAGTGCACCAGTCCCTCCTGCAGCAAAGGAACACCATTCCCACAGTTAGAATGGTGTTCTCCGGTTTGCAATCCTCCCTCTTTTTCCTCCAAACATAACGATGGTCATTATGGCCAAACAGTTCTATTTTTGTTTCATCAGACCAGAGGATATTTCTCCAAAAAGTATGATCTTTGTCCCCATGTGCAGTTGCAAACCCTAAGTCTGGCTTTTTTTAATGGCGGTTTTGGAGCAGTGGCTTCTTCCTTGCTGAGCGACCTTTCAGGTTATGTTGATATAGGACTTGTTTTGCTATGGATATAGATACTTTTGTATATGTTTCCTCCAGCATCTTCACACGGTCCTTTGCTGTTGTTCTGGGATTGATTTGCACTTTTCGCACCAAAGTATGTTCATCTCTAGGAGACAGAACACATCTCCTTCCTAAGCGGTATAATGGCTGCGTGGTCCCATGGTGTTTACACTTGCATACTATTGTTTGTACAGATGAATGTGGTACCTTCAGGCATTTGGAAATTGCTCCCAAGGATGAACCAGACTTGTGGAGATCTACCATTTCTTTTCTGAGGTCTTGGCTGATTTATTTTGATTTTCCCATGATGTCAAGCAAAGAGGCACTGAGTTTGAAGGTAGGCTTTGAAATACATTGTCACACCCTGACCATAGTTTGCTTTGTATGTTTCTATGTTTTGGTTGGTCAGGGTGTGAGCTGGGTGGGCATTCTATGTTACATGTCTAGTTTGTCTAGTTCTATGTTTATTATGTTTAAACATGGATCGCAATAGCCACGCCGCATTTTGGTCTGACTCTCTTTCCCATACAGAAAACCGTGACATACATCCACAGGTACACCCACAATTGACTCAAATTATGTCAATTAGCCTATCAGAAGCTTCTAAAGCCGTTTTATAATTTCTGGAATTTTCAAAGCTGTTTAAAAGGCACAGTCAACGTAGTGTATGTAAACTTCTGACCCACTGGAATTGTGATACAGTGATACAATTATAAGTTAAATAATCTGTCTGTAAACAATTGTTGGAAAAACTACTTGTGTCATGCAGAAAGTAGAGGTCCTAACCGACTTGACAAAACTATAGTTTGTTAACAAGAAATTTGTGGAGTGGTTCAAAAATGAACTTTAATGACTCCAACCTAAGTGTATGTAAACTTCCGACTTCAACTGTAACTGGTTGGGTGTCGGTGATCTGTGGCTCCCCTCCAGGTCACAACAGGGTTGGATTTCCAGTTCACTGTGTAGGCAAAGAATGTGATTCAAGAAATGCTTGTGATGATTAGAATTACTACCATTTCTTGAATCCTATTCCTTCCCCCTGTGGTGACCCGGAAATCCATAACTTGTCAGTAGCTTCAATTAATAAATTCAGGAATGAGCTATAATCCAGCAAACCAAGACACTCACCAAGAGAAGCCCTCTAAATCTTTTCTGTTCCTGCAATGGGTGACGTTTTACCACAAATGTAACACAATATAAAGCTAGTGGTGTTGTATAATGCACTTCCTCTTACCCTCCATCCCCAGTCAACCTCCTGGACTTTAGACTTGCAAACATGTTCATGTTGCATATGTAACTGAGAGCAGATATGTGACAATTTGTCAATAACTTGAGATAATGATTTCCCTGCCTTGACTCTCACAAGTACTTTTTCCTGGCCAGATCACAAACCCTGGTAGAGGAGGAGAGTCTGCCATTTAAATGACCAAGAGCATGTTGGAATCCTTTGAAGATATGCTCTAAACTAAAACTTTATGCCTTTTATGCTCGCTTCGAGGCAAGCAACACTGAAGCATGCAATTAAGCACCAGCTGTTCTGGATGACTGTGTGATAACACTCTTGGTAGCCGATGTGAGCAAGACCTTAAAACAGGTCAACATTCACAAAGCCACGGAGCCAGACGGATTACCAGGACGTGTACTCAAAGCATGCACGGACCAACTGGCAAGTGTCTTCACTGACATTTTCAACCTGTCCCTGACCGAGTCTGTAATTACATGTTTCAAGCAAGCCACCATAGTCCCTGTGCCCAAGAAAGCAAAGGTAACCTGCCTACATGACTACCGCCCTGTAGCACTCATGTCGGTAGCCATGAAGTGCTTTGAAAGGCTGGTCATGGTTCACATCAACAGCATCCTCCCGGATACCCAAGACCCACTCAAATTCACATACCGCCCCAAAAGATCCACAGATGACGCAATCTCAATCGCACTCCACACTGCCCTTTCCCACATGGACAAAAGGAACACCTATGTGAGAATGCTGTTCATTGACTACAGCTCAGCGTTCAATACCATAGTGCCCACCAAACAGGAAAAGGAGGAGCGGTTGCATCACCGCCTGGTATGGCAACTGCTTGGCATCTGACCGTTAGGCGCTGCAGAGGGTAGTGCGTACTGCCCAGTACATCACTGGGGCCAAGCTTCCTGCCATCCAGGACCTATATAATAGGCGGTGTCAGAGTGAAGCCCATAAAATTGTCAAAGACTCCAGTCACCCAAGTCATAGACTGTTTTCTCTGCTACCGCATGACAAGTGGTACCGGAGCGCCAGATCTAGGACCAAAAGTCTCCTTAACAGCTTCTACCCCCAAGCCATAAGACTGCTGAACAATTAATCAAATGGCCACCTGACTATTTACATTGACACCCCTCCATTTGTTTTGTACACTGCTGCTACTCGCTGTTTATTATTTATGCATAGTCACTTCACCCCTACCTACATGTACACTGCTGCTACTCGCTGTTTATTATTTATGCATAGTCACTTCACCCCTACCTACATGTACAAATTACTTTACTGACTTTATTATCCCCATGGGGAAATTTTGTTGCAGTGTCATGTACTGGGTCGATAGGAACATTAATCCGAGCTATTTAGGAGGGATATCAAACTAGGTACAAATGATTGTCTGGTTCTGTTTTTCCTGCCGATGGGTGCCCTATACCTGCGCCCAGAGGGGAGTAGTTCAAAGTCCGGGTAAAGGGGGTGGCTTAGGTCTAAAATTATTTTGTGAGCCTTGTGGAGGGCCCTGACCTTAAAGATCTCATCCAGGCCTGTCTGTTTGATTCCAAGTACCTTGCTTGCTGATAATCCTTCTCAGCATATTTCTCTGGGTGACAGTGGCATTGCAAACAACACAACAAGTTAAAATACTCTCATTGAAAGATTTGTAAAACAGAGTCAGTATAGTACAATTAACATGAAAAGATCCCAGCCTTTTGAGAAAGTACAGTCTCTGTTGACTCTTTTTGTAGATCAGGTCTGTATATTTACTCTACTGAAGTTTATTGTCCAAGAGAACACCCAGATATTTGTATTCCTCTACAATCTCTATGATCTGACATCTGATAGATGTTGCAGAGGTAGGTGTTGAACACTTCCTGAAGTCTATGCACATCTCGTTGGTCTTATTAGTACTGAGGACCAAGTGTGATTCGTCACACTGCTCTACAAAGTAATTTAGGACCGGGCCATGATGTTCCTCGTCATCATGCAACAGGCTGATCAAGGCAGTGTCATCAGCGAACTGAAATTAGGTGTCTGTCAGGATGGGAACTAGTACAACTATAAGATGTACAGGAGTGGGGACAAAACACATCACTGAGGAGAGCCTGTGTTGGTGGTGTGTATGTCCGACACGGGATTACAACAACACATTTACAGGACTTTGAGAATAATATTTATTGAAAGAGAAGATGTGAGAGGCTACACTGACACAGGTTTCACAACCGCAAAATTATAGAGAGCTTCACCAACCTGGAATAGCCAGTGACTATCAGTTAGCATCCAAATGTAGACAGTGCCGGGACAGTATTGACCATGGGCTTGTAGATTAGACTTGCCGTCTTACATTTACTCAATGACTTCCATCACGTTACACACACACAACAACACTTTCATAGGATTTGAATAATGTAACAGGGCAAATTACTTGTATGTTGTTGTTGCCTCAGTGGGATTCCGTCAGAATGGGATGAGTGGTTGGAGGATGGTTGTCCCAGTATCTTTTGTCAGTGGAGCCGAGGACAGCGGGCAGGAGTAGTTCACAACCGAAGGAGCGATACCCACTTCTTCTCTCTCTATCCTTAGTAAAGTCTATTAGAGTTGCTTCCGTGCAATGAATCCTTCCTTTGGTCTCAGATAGATAGATTGCGAACTCAGTTGGTCTTGAAGGCAACATTTTTTGGAAAAGTTGATCGGTGTTCGGTTGCCAAGCAGATTGGATCACTCAGTTCAACTTGGTGTGGCCGCACCGCAAAGAAACTTGATCTAACATCTGGCTGGACAGGGCATCACGGAACCCTGTTGGTTCTAAGAATTCACCACATTTAGGTTCAGTGAGATAAATCTGAGATTTCACCGTAAGTGTTTACAGAATGTTCCTTCTGTACAAAAACAGTTTAACAGTCCCGACGATGTAATATGAGCCTGTAGGTGCCAAACATAATTTGGGTAAAATCCATACATTTGATGTTACAGCAAAATACCATTATACCCATTTTAATGACATAGGAAAGGAGAAGGAAAATATCACTGTGTGATTCAAGGTTATATCAACATGTCATGAGTCCTTCAGTTTGAAACATTTTCTGGAAAACATGTTTTAATGTCCTTTGCACTATTGGTGACATTTTCTCTTTGTTATAAAGAGTAGGAAAAAAAACGTTTCTGACTTCTCTCCTCTTGGGATACACATCCCCAGTGCTCAAAAACCTGGCTGGTCGTTTACTCAGTACCACATGCAGATCACACGATGGTCTGCTGACTTGCCGAAGGTGTCTGTTTTCTGTCTGCTGACCCCCCTCAGGGCCATCTCAGAGTCGTAAAAGGCGAAAGGAAGAGCAGTTTGTTTGCTCTCATGATGGCTTGTAAAGGAGGACGTCATCACTAACAGAACTGTAAGTCTTGGCCTGGAATGTGGACTCACCCACAAACAAAGGTGCATGGTCACTTCGTGGGCTCTCGTTACAACAGGATGCAACTTCATGGACGCACCAAAGGAAGCTAAGCACCCCGTCATCTTGTGTCATTTCCTGACCTAAACTATGAATGGAGAGACACAAGTGACTGCA